>NC_026006.2:18901033-19099467 GCF_000442705.2 Elaeis guineensis
GTCCTTATTAACAGCCTATCATTTGGTCATGAACAGTTTTAAGGATTAATTGATAAATTCTCTCTTTATCGAACTTAAATAGTCCTAAGGACTTCATCACAACAACGGAGTTCATTAGAAGATGAAAATTTATGATGAAAAAATCAAAAATATATTTTATTTATTAATAAATCAATTACAATACAAGGTTGCTCAACCGTCAACAGGTTGATGATTGGCTTTTGGGACATATTTTTTAACAACTCCCACTTGTCCTAAAGCCACTTGGCATAGTATCTAATACCATCTTCGACTTGTGGTTGTCGAACTCTTTTATCGTTAGGGTTTTAGTGAAAGGGTCGGTCAGGTTCTCCTTTCCGTCGATCTTCTGAAGGTTGATGTCATCTCAATCCACGATCTCCCAGACCAGGTGGAAACAGCGCAAAATGTGCTTCGTTCGTTGGTGTGCTTTGGGTTCCTTCACCTGAGCTATGGCACCAGTGCTGTTGTAGTAAAGCATGATCGAACCATTGAGGAAGGGTGCTACTCTGAGCTCGATAATGAATATTTTTAGCCACACAGCTTCCTTCGTAGCATCCGATGCTGTGATGTACTCCACCTCACAAACAGAGTCTGCCACAGTATGTTGCTTGAAATTCTTCCAGCAGATGGCTCCACCATTCAGAGTAAAGATACAACCCGACATGTTTCTACTATCATCATGGTCAGATTGAAAGCTGGAGTCTGTGAACTATTGAGTTCCGGTGGTACAGCGGAAGGGTTAGGTGTTTAAAATTTTTATTCAAAACACCCAATGCAGTGGAAGCCCTAATACTCAGAAACTCTTGACTATAATAATCAAAGTATAATAAATATAAATTAGGATAAGAATAACATCTGTAGCACTAATCTTAATTTTCATAAGGCATCCAAGTATCCGCTCTCTAATGGTGATCCACACGGAAATTGAACCAAAGACAGTGCTCCTTCTTCACCTTGCTTCAAGAGTTCTAGCCCCTAGAACTTGACTAGCCTCGTACCGGTCAAGTTTCTTCAAGAATCTGACCTCACCCTCTTAGAACCTACTCTGGACTTCTAATTCTCCTTCTTTAGGACCCTTACAACTCTTGTTAGGATCAGATAAGGCTTTGTCTTAAATCCCAAAGTCATGTCCTAAAATTAAGATAGGTTGTAAGAAAGAAAGGAGAGCAACAGGAGAGAAATTGGAAACCCCTCTTAGATTCATTGGATACCCAGTGCCCCGACCTATTTATAGCCACCAGAGAGATGCAAAAAAAGAGAGAGACATTGCTTATCCCAAAAGGCTTATCTGATCTGATTATCAGAGATAAGAGTTCCTTCAAGCAGAAGGACTCTTATCCATGATACGTCGATTAGCACCCTGGTTTGCGCGTGTGCAATCAAAGAAGGGATGTTTTCACATCCCTTCTCAAATCAAAAAAAAACCTCAAAAATCCACATGGATTGAGGATTCAATCTAGATTCCAAAAAATAAAAAATAGTGATAAAATTCTCACAGAAAGATACTATGCTCGCATCTCTTCCTGCAAGTGCTGATCACCACGCGGGCAGGCATCAGGACCGACTTATGGCATCCATATGGCATCCAGATAAGTCTGAAAGAATTTCATAAAAATTATCAAAAATATCTTCTCAAATGTAGAATGTTATCGCTAAAAATTATTTTAATCTAAAAGAATTTTATAGGGAGAAGGACTCTCCAAATCATGGAGAGATGCGACACTTTTGCGCGCGTGCAAGACATCCTTCTTTTTCTAATTTTTTCTCTTCCTAAAAAATTCTAGAAAAAATATATCTCATACTTTGAGATATGTACCAGAGGATAAAAAATGATGTGAGCTATCACATATAATTTTAATCTTATAAAAAATAATATTTTTTCTTCTGCCCATGCCAATACTTGTACGCAGAACCTGTTTTGCACCAAGAGTCCACCACAACTTGGACTCTTCATAATTGGTGTTAACATGAGATGTGGTGCCCCAATTTGGGCTGCTTCCAAGTGACATATATTGACCCAAATATCTACTAAATTGGGCTAGCTAATTAGTAAGGGATGGGACCAAATTGGTCTCCAAAGGAGCAAGGGTTTCCACATATGCTAGCATGCTTATCGGAACCCTGATTGAATCCAAAATTCCAATCAACCTTCTTTAAAAGGATCCTTGGCCAATTTTCATATGTGTGTGACCCATTGGATTCTACATCTAGTCGGTAGTAGGTTTGGATATAAGTTGATCAAATTTGATTAGATTTCAATCTAATCGATTTTGGTCCAATCGAGCTAACCCGAGTTCAATAATTAGAATCATTTCTAATTGGCAATCAAATTAAACTCTTTAATTCGATCAAAAACTTACAAGTCAAGATTGACATCTAGCAACATATCATAACTATCTAGAAGATATAAAATTTGGTAAAAATATCAAATCTATCCTTCAGTGGTAAATTACTGTGCAATTCAATCCTTCGATCATCCTTGCACCCTGAATATGTTCATGAGTATGGAATCATGTCAAACTCAAACACATATTCATATCGATTCTCAATTAACCAATAATGACTCCAATGAAGAAGCATTAAAAACTTTTTCTAATCTCCTTCCTACTTTTGGCCAAAAGATTTTTCTGAGTCATCTAGGATTGAGAATACACAGGATACGATCTCCTCTTACTAGGAGTGATCGATTCCATATTGACCTACTCACAACCTTCATACACACTCTACCATATCCAGAACACCCCATACATGTCTTAGTGCCATGCCTGGGTATGAACCAAAATATGGGTTCATGTGCACAAGATTTCATGATGGTTTCAGGTCTAAGGATCACTTGCACAACTCCCACTTAGAGAACCATCTTTGACATACAAATAAGGCTTCCATTAGATGTTCTCTTTCATCGAGTCAATTCAATGGACTCATTTCTCAAATGAGTACCCACATCCTTGTATTAGTGTCTCACACAAATGGCTAGTGAGATTTGCCACCCTCTCCATTGAGCATACATAGGATGTACCAGTCTATTTGAAATATTGATCTCCGACTCAATACTCCTACGATCAGAAATATTTAAGATTAGAATTTTAGGATTTTAGGTCTCACTAGCATGACCCATTCATGTCTCCTAAAATCATTATCCTAATCTTTAAGGTTTATCATAATCTTAGACATATTAAAATACAGCTAATATGATGAATCAATGCCTCAAATAATAAATGTCATTTCATGAGTTGAAAAATTTTAAAGAAAGTTCCATCACAACAGACTTACGATTGGCTTATAAGGCACTCTTCTTTCAATCTTCCACTTGCACTAAAGCCAATCGTCTTTGTATCTCATACAATTAAGATGGCGATCATATAGCTGCTATGGTATGGCTTTAGTGAATAGATCTGCTATATTGTTCTTTCTATCTACTCATTCAAAAACAACATCTTATCTTTAACAAGTTGAAAATGTCTGAGGATATGCTTGGATCTATAATGAGACCTAGGTTCCTTATTTTGAATAACGATCCCAGTGTTATCACTATAGAGTGACACCGATCCTTCAATCTTAAAAATAACTCTTAAATCCATAATGAGTTTCTTCATCCAGATAGCTTCCTTAATGGCTTCACTAGCAGCAACATACTTTGGCTCAGTAGTTGAGTCAGCTACTATCTGCTGTTTGGAACTCTTCCAACTCACTATCTCATCAATTAGGATAAACACATATCCTGATATTGACTTACTATCATTTACTTTCCAATGATCCTTTCTTAGATCAGCCTGAAATCTACTAGCTATGCCCAAAGCATAAGCTACATCAGGCTTGGTACATAGCATGGCATATATAATTGATCCTACAATCGAAGCATAAGAGATTTCATTCATCCTTTTTCTCTCTTCTGATGTCTTTAAGACATATTTTCTTAAAGAGATGTATACCATAACTTACAGACAAGTAATCTTTCTTACTTGCCTCCATATTAAATCTCTTTAATATGAGGTCTATGTACCGTGACTGGGAAAAGCCTAAGATCCTTTTAGATCTATCTCTATAGATCTTTATACCCAGTATATAGGATGCTTCATTTTAGTCTTTTATGAAAAACTTATTTGATAGCCAAGTTTTGATTGATTGCATCATTGGCATATCATTCCCAATGAACAGTATGTCACCGACATACAGAACCAAGAAGATAATAACACTCTCACTTGTCTTCTTATATACACGTGGTTCATCCATATTTTTGATAAAGCCAAATTCTTTGACTATCATATCAAATCGGATGTTCCAATTCCTCAAAATCTGCTTCGATCCATAGATGGATCTTATTAGCCTGCATACTTGATTTGCTCTCCCACTTGAGACAAATCTCTCTAGCTGAGTCATATAGACCTCTTCCTCTAGATTACTATTGAAAATCGGTCTTGACATCCATCTATCAGATTTCATAATCATAGTATGCTGCTATAGCAAGCAAAATCTAGACAGATTTGAGCATAGCCACTGGTGAGAAGATTTCATCATAGTCAATTTCTTGCCTTTGACTGAAATCCTTCGCCACTAACCTAGCTTTGTAGGTTTCTAGTTGGCCATCTACTCTGATCTTCCTTTTGAAGATCCACTTGCACCCTATATTGGGGTCACACCCTCAGGTGCATCAACCAAGGTCTACACTTGGTTGGTATTCATCAAGTCCATCTCAAATTGCATAGCTTCCAGCTATCTGTCTGAGTCTTTACTCATGACAGCTTCCGAATAGGTTAGTGGATCAACATCCTGAATGATGTTAATAGAATTGTTATTCTCATTGACAAAATTATATCTCAGAGATACTTGACGTACTCTATCTGATCTTCAGAGAGGAGGTGTATATAGTGGATATACCTCATCTTTGGATACTTTTGATTGAGGATCTTCTTATGGTCTAACCACTGATATTTTTGGATCGATTTGTAGATCATGAACTTTCATAAATTTAATATTCCTCCCACTGCCTCTTTTTTGGATAAATTCATGTTTCAAGAAAGTGGCATGCCTACTAACAAACACCTTTTGTTCAGTAGGATGGTTAAAATAGTATCCATTAATTTTATTAAGATACTCTACAAACCTACACTTGTCTGATCTAGCACTAAGCTTATGTCTAAAAAATATTTTTGACATAAGTAGGACAGCCCAAAGTCTTAAGATGTTTAAGATTAGGCTTCTTTCCATTCCATATCTCATATGGAGTGCTTGCAACAGACTTTGAAGGCATTCTGTTTAATATATATGGGGCAGTGTCTAAGACATTATCCCTAGAAAGATATTGGGAGATCGGTGAAGCATATCATAGACCACACCATATCCATTAAAGTGTGATTCCTCCTTTTTGCTACACCATTTAACTGAGGTGTATAAGGAGGGGTCCATTTAGAGAGAATACCTTTACTTTTAAGATGATCAAGAAATTTACTAGATAAGTACTCTCCTCTTTGATCAAATCGAAGAACTTTGATACTTTTTTTAGTTTATTTTTCGACCATACCTTGATACTCCTTAAACTTATCAAAAGCTTCGAATTTACATTTCATAAGATACACATATCTGAACCTTAATAAATCATCTGTAAAGGTAATAAAATAGGAGTATCTTCTTCTGGCCTGAGTTGTTATCAGTCCATATACATCTATATGTACTAGAGCTAACAACTCACCTGTCCTCTCTCCATATCCAAAAAATAGAGTCTTGGTCATCTTACCCATGAGATAAGATTTATAAGTTCTCAATAATTAATAATCATTTGGGTCAAAGAATTCTTCTTTGTATAACTTGTTTATCCTTGACTCACTAATATGACCAAGACGATAATGCCAGAGATATGTGATATTCATATTTTTTTCTCTTTCTTTTTATATTTCTTTCAATATAAAAATATTTTTATTGAGTACAAGAATTAAAAGATTGTTATCAATATAACCACTGCTATAAAATTCATTAGAAAAAAAAATGGAGCATCTATTTTTCATTAGCTTTATTTCATAACCTTATTTTAATAACAAAGGTATAGAAATAATATTTTTAATGATCTTTGGTATGTAATAACAGTCTTTTAATGCTAAAGTTTTGCCCGAAGGTTAATCAAGCATACAGGTTTCCACAGCCTCTGCGCTAATAGACTCTCCACTTGCACCATAAAGCTTGAGGTTACCTCTTTTCAGATCTTTGATATTTTGTAGTTGCAGTAACGAACTATAAAAGTATGATCCACTGATGGTATCCAATACCCAAATATCATAGTCTGAATTACTCAATAAAAATAGGTCTATATCATATACACACTTTTTGGTGTTACACTTACACCCTACTTCAATCTTACAAGATTATTCTTGTAATTATACTCTCAATTTTCAAATTTATCACAAATAATATCCATACGAATATCATTACCTTCTCATTATTACTGACCAAACTAAGGTCAGAAATATCTAGAATATCAGAGTTCTTTTCTGATATAAACCTAATTTGTAAGTTCCTCATCCAATTCACATAGTTGTATCGATCAACATAGTTTTATTTATTGTATCATGGGGTGAAAATAAAAAAGTCATAATGTAGACTTAAATCTACATAAAATAATAGTATAAGTAGACCACTTATGTTTGACATGCATAACTAGATGAGAACTTTTAAAACTAGTTATGTCTCTCACTATTTTATCAGATACTATAGTCCTCTCCTATGGTAAACGAGATATATTTTATATTTATCTTTAGTGGGATTGAGACCCTAATTCCTCATAACGATCTTGTATTAACACAACAAACTCTTATGAGTTCATAGGTAGAAAACTCTTTTCAATTACATCTCATACAATTCTCAATATTTTATCTTGGCCTCTAAAATATTATTAGCCTAGTGTTAACACAACAAGCTATAATATTTTAGTTAAGTAAGACCTTTCATTTTAATACAGTCAAAATTGAATATAATTACCCTTATATTAGCACAATAAAGCAGTATATCCAAAATTACCGTAAGCATCTTTTATGTACCAAGATTATATTATATCAATCCTTATGACAAGCCTTATGGTAACACAACAAACTAGCCATAATTCATGATGTAATATTAACCAGCATGAAGGAAGGCCCTTAGTAGTGTTTAAAACACTAAGCTATCTTCATTCAAGATTCAAACTAATCTAATTAGCTAAAAAAGTGTTAAGATTGATGGGGTTCCCCCCATTATTTTTTTTAGACACCAATAAAATTAGCCAGACCAGTAATAGAACCAATTAAATAACCACCACACTTGAAACACTCCTTAGACATCAATTAATTAATCGATTCAAGAAAATAGGTCAGCTTTTGGTTCACAACACTATGACTTAATATGATTTTTATGAGGGCTTTAATGGTCTCAAATACATCCTAATTCAATCTATCATAAGAATGCACTATAATAGTTGTATCTTAATAATCATAACAACTAATTATGGCATCTTATCATATCTCTAAGATATGAAAGTAGAATCATACAATATGATTATAACTAAACATCTCAAGCATATCATATATGCATGAGCATGAATATAAAATACTCTTTTCACAGTTCTTCTTCTTGAAACATCACAGTGGCACCCCTACATGCTATAAGAGTACCCTATTGAATAGGAAGAGAGGGTCTTTGAACCCTACTGCTCTTATGACCGGACGGCCTGATGATGAACTCCAATTAGAGTACTAAGCTACTAAAAAAATTTTATACATACATCATGCATTTTATATTTAAAACATATCTCTAAGACATGATAGGGTTTGGATGTTCAATCAGGTTCAACCCTTGACCCGATTTGAACCAAACCAAAAACTCATGCTTGATCATAATCAAGATAATAATTTAATCTTTAATTACATAAATCAAGATAGGCTCTAATACTACTATTGGGTTTCTGTGGCACAGCAGAAGGGTTAGGTGTTTAAAATTTTCATTCAAAACACTCAATGCATCAGAAGCCCTAATGCCCAGAAACTCTTGACTATAATAATCAAAGCATAATAAATATAAATTAGGATAAGAAGAATACCTGTAGTGCTAATCTCAATTTTTATAAGGCATCTAAGTGTCTGCATTCCAATGGTAATCCACACGGAAATTGAACCAAAGACAGTGCTCCTTCTTCACCTTGCTTCAAGAGTTCTAGCCCCTAGAACTTGACTAGCCTCGTACCAGTTAAGTTTCTTCAAGAACCTGACCTCACCCTCTTAGAACCTACTCTGAACTTCTAATTCTCCTTCTTTAGAACCCTTACAACCCTTGTTAGGATCAGATAAGATTTTGTCTTAAATCCCAAAGTCTTGTCCTAAAATTAAGATAGATTGTAAGAAAGAAAGGAGAGCAACAGGAGAGAAATTGGAAACCCCTCTTAGATTCATCGGATACCCAGTGCCCCAACCTATTTATAGCCATCAGAGAGATGTCAAAAGAGAGGGACATGCCTTATCCCAAAAGGATTATCTGATTTGATTATCAGAGACAAGAGTTCCTTCAAGCAGAAGGACTCTTATCCATGATACGTCGATCAGTACCCTGGTCTGCGTGCGTGCAACCAAAAAAGGGATGTTTTCACATCTCTTCTCAAATCAAAAAAATCCTCAAAAATTTATGTGAATTGAGGATTCAATTTAAATTTTAGAAAATTAAAAATGGTGATAAATCCTCATGGAAGGATACTATGCTAGCACCTCTTCATGCGAGTGCTGATCACCACGTGCGCAGGCATTAAGACCGACTTATGGCATCTGTGTGGCATCCAGATAAGGCTAAACAAATTCTAGAAAAATTATCAAAAATAGCTTATCAAATGTAGAATGGTATCACCAAAAATTGTTCCAATTTAAAAGCATTTGATAGAGAGAAAGACTCTCCAAATCATAGAGAGATGCGATGCTTCTGTGCACGCCCGCGAGACATCCTTCTTTTTCCAATTTTTTCTCTTCCTCAAAAATTCTAGAAAAAATATATCTCATACTTTAAGATATGTACCAGAGGATAGAGAGTGATGTGAGATATTATACATAATTTTAATTCTATAAAAAATAATATTTTTTCTTCTACCCACACCAACACTTGTATGTCAAACCTGTTTTGCACCAAAAGTCCACCACAACTTGGACTCTTCATAATTGGTGTTAACATAGGATGTGGTGCCCTAATTTGAGTTGCTTCTAGGTGACATATCCTGACCCAAATTTTTACTAAATTGGGCTAGCTAATTAGCAAGGGATGGGATCAAATTGGTCTCCAAAGGAGCAAGGGTTTCCACACATGCTAGCATGCTTATCAGAACTCTGATTGAATCCAAAATTCTAATCAACCTTTTTCAAAAGGGTCCTTGGCTAATTTCTATATGTGTGTGATCCATTGGGTTCTACATCTAGTTGGTAGTAGGTCTGGATATAAGTTGACCAAATTTGATTAGATTTCAATCTAATCGATTTTGGTCCAATCGAGCTAACCCGAGTTTAATAATTAGAATCATTTCTAATTGGCAATCGAATTAAACTCTTTAATTTGATCAAAAATCTACAAGTCAAGATTGATATCTAGCAATGTATTATGACCATCTAAAAGATATAAAATTTGATAGAAATACCAAATCTATCCTTCAGTGGTAAATTATCGTGCAATTCAATCCTTCGATCATCCTTGCACCCTGAATATGTTCATGAGTATGGAATTATATCAAACTCAAACACATATTCATATTGATTCTCAATTAACCAATAATGACTCCAATAAAGAAGCATTGAAACTCTTTCTAATCTTTTTTCTACTTTTGGCCAAAAGACTTTTCTGAGTCATCTAGGATTGAGAATACACAGGATGCGATCTCCTCTTACTAGGAGTGATAGATTCCATATTGACCTTCTCACAATCTTCATACACACTCCACCATATCCAGAACACCCCGTACATATCTTAATACCATCCCTGAGTATGAACCAAAATATGGGTTCATGTGTACAAGATTTCATGATGGTTTCAGGTCTAAGGATCACTTGCATAACTCCCACTTAGAGAACCATCTTTGACATGCAGATAAGGCTTCCATTAGATGTTCTCTTTCATCGAGTCAATTCGGTGGACTCATTTCTCAAATGAGCACCCACATCCTTGTATTAGTGTCTCACATAAGTGGCTAGTGAGATCTGCCACCCTCTCCATTGAGCATACATAGGATGTGCCAGTCTATCTGAAATATTGATCTCCGACTCAATGCTCCTACGATCAAAAATATTTAAGATTAAGATTTTAGAATTTTAGGTCTCACTAGCATGACCCATTCATATCTCCTAAAATCATTATCCTAATCTTTGGGGTTCATCATAATCTTAGACATATTAAGATGCAGCTAATATGATGAATCAATACCTCAAATAATAAATATCGTTTCATGAGTTAGAAAATTTTAAAGAAAGTTCCATCGCAACACACTTACGATTGGCTTATAGGACACTCTTCTTTCATGAACCCCATAAGTTTCAGATCTGACTCGCCATAAACCAACCATTGGTCCTTAGTATTTCTCAAATACTTAAGGATGGCTTTAACCACTTTCCAGTGATTTTTTTCAGGATTAGATTGGTATCTACTCACTACTCCTAGTGAGTATGCCACATCTGGCCTTGTACATGTCATGACGTATATGATAGATCCCATGATCGAAGCATATGAGATTCTACTCATACGCTCTCTCTCTTCAGGAGTTATCGGACAATCTTTCTTAGAGAGAGAAATCCATGGTCTATTGGTAGATAGCCCTCCTTGAAATTTACCTCTTCAACACAGTATCTATGTACGTGGACTGGGATAATCCAAGCATCCTTTTAGATCTATCCCTATAGATCTTCATCTCTAGGATGTAGGATGCTTCACCCAAGTCTTTCATGGAGAACTGCAATGACAATCAAACTTTTATTTTCTGTAGTGCGGGGATGTCATTTTCGATTAAGAGAATATCATCCACGTACAAGATAAAGAATACCATAATAGGACTATTTGCCCATTTATAGATGCAGGGCTCTTCTTCATTCTTAACGAAGCCATACATTTTGATCACCTTATCAAAATATATGTTCAAACTTCGAGAAGCTTACTTCAATCCATAAATGGATCTCTAAAGCTTGCACACCTTGGACTCATCTGTGGATGTAAACCCCTCAGGTTGTATCATATACACTTCTTTGGTCAGCTCTCCATTCAAAAAAGCTATCTTTACATCCATCTGCTAGATCTCATAATCCAGATGGGCAGCTATTGCAAGCATTATCTGAATAGATTTGAGCATTGCCACAGGAGAGAATGTCTCGTTATAGTCAATACCATAATGTTGATGATACTCCTTGGCAACCAGATGGGCTTTATAGGTCTCTATCTTTCCATCTGCGTCTCTCTTCCTTTTGAAGATCCATTTACATCCAATGGGTTTAATCCCTTCAGGTGGGTCAACCAATGTCCATACATCATTGACCTTCATAGACTCCATTTCGAATTTCATGGCTTCAAGTCATTTCTCAAAATTAGATCTCTGTATTGCATCCATATAGGTGATCGAATCCTTATCATTCTCATCAAGTTTGATGGGATCACTGTCCTGGATTAAGAAACTATAGTATCTGTCTGGCTGACGTAGTACTCTATCGGATCGCCTTAATGGTGTAGGTACATTGGGCTCCGGATATGATCTAATCAAATCTGACTCAGGTTTAGCTATTGGTGTCGGTCCTTCTACCTATTGAACTTCATCAAGTTTAACCTTAGAGGCAATGGTTCCTTCACCAAGGAACTCCTTTTGTTCATCAGCATGATAGAAAAAATATCTTTTGGTCTCTTTGGGGTATCTTATGAATGTATATTTGTTAGACCTAGGTCCAAGTTTATCTGTAACTAACTGTTTGACATAGGTCGGGCACCTCCAGATCCTAAGATGTGAAAGTGCTGGCTTACGCCCTGTCCATATCTTATATGGAGTCTTAATTACAGACTTACTTGAAACCCTATTTAACAGATAACAGGCCGATTCGAGTGTATATCCTCAGAAGAATATCGATAAGCTGGCAAAACCCATCATGGATCGGATCATGTCTAACAGAGTCTGATTTCTCCTTTCAGACATACCATTATGCTGTGGTATTTCTAGAGGAGTCCATTGAGAGAGAATCTCATTCTCTCCTAGATATATGAAAAATTCACTAGAAAGGTATTCTTCTCCTCGATCAGATCGAAGAGTTTTAATACTCTTCTCAATTTATTTTTCTACTTCACTTCGGAATCATTTGAACATTTCAAATGAATTCAACTTATGTTTCATCAGATAGATATATCTATATCTGGATAGATCATCCATGAAAGTGATGAAGTAAAAATATCCACCTCTAACACCTGTACTCATGGGCCTGCATACATCAATATGTACTAGGCTCAAGAGCTGAGTAGCTCTCTCACCTTTTTTAGTAAAAGGTGACTTGGTCATTTTACCAAGAAGACAGGACTCACAGGTTGGAAGTGATTCACAATCACTGACTTCGAGGATTCCCTCTTGAGTCAACCTGTTTATCCTATTCTTGTTTATATGACTTAGCCTACAGTGCCATAAGTAGATATCGGATACACTATCTAATCTAGAGTGTTTGCCTGTAGAATAGACTACGTTAACAGGTTGTGATAATATATGCACACTATGGTTCAAATATCCACAAAAACTAGTAACACTATTCATAATGATATTACAAACTTATTTTTTTATTGAAATTTTATAATCATTTTTGGCCAGAAGGCCTATAGAAATAACATTTAAAAAGAAACTGGGACAGAAATGACAATCATTAAGAATAACGGTATGGGGCTCAAATACAAGTTTCAAGATTTCTAATGTTAGAACTGAAATTGATCTTCTATCTTCAATATTCAGGAACCTCTCATCTTGCTCGAATCTCCTACTAACCTGCAACCCCTGCAATGAATTGCAAATATGGTAAGGGCTATCGGTATCCAATACCCAGTCAGTTATATCACAAATAGAGAAATTGCAAGGAGTTATCATATAAATACCTTGCCCAGCAACAGCTTGCTTCTTTTTCTGTCTGTTCGGATCCAGGGAGGTAATGTACTGAAAATAGTTCCTCTTTCAGTACTCCTGCTTCTTGCAAAAGAAGCATTCAGTTTGACTCTTATCGGGCTTGATCTTTCTGGTCTGGCCCTACACTGATGTCTCAGCCTGAACTTGCACCTTCGTCACTTTCTTCTTCTTGTTCTTCTTCCCTTTCTCAAAAGATCGAGAACCAGAAGACGAACCTCCCATTAAGTTCAACGACTCTTTGTGGAGTTGGTGATCCTTCTTAAAGTTCTGAAGCAACCCCAGTAACCCATGGTAGTTTACTTCAGACTTTGTCATTATATAATGAGTGAGGAATGGAAGATAAGACTTGGGCAGTGAGTTCAGTATTGCATCTTTCCCAAGCTGCTCATGCAAGGAGAAAACGAGCTTGCTCAAACACTCCATCAGCTCGATCATGTACAATACATCATCAGTGACAGAAGCACCATCTCATATTTTGGCATTGAAGATGGCACAACTTGTCTTATGCCTCTCCACATCATCGAATGTGCCAAAGGCATCCTCCAACACTTGAAGCATGACCTTTGGCTGAGCTGTCTCAAATCTGTGACTAAACTTGTTGCTCATAGTAGCCAGCATGATACAGTGTACCATGGTCCGATCACTGAGCCACTTTTGGTAAGTGTCTCTGACTGTTCCACGTGCATTGACAGCTGACTCCTCAGGTGCAGGATCCGTTATCACATATAGGATTCATTCATGCTCCAGGACTATCTTCAATTTTTGATACCAGCTACCGAAGTTGGATCCCACCAAATTTTCATTATCCAATAATGATCGGAGTGATAGGGAAGTGGCCATATCTGCACAAAGAAAAATCATAACCTAATTAGTAATTGATTCGTTAAACCTAAAGATTTGGACTTTAATTAAAAGATTTCTCCTACTATTTTATTCGAATTAGTAGTCTCTACCTCCAATTCAAGAAAATATCCTAATTTCCTAGTGGATACTAGAATCTACTTAGACTGCACACAAGCCCAACTTTGGTTGGCCAACCCATGTACATCTAAGGATAGGTTCATAACCAATTATTTTTTTAAATAATTTTTAGTTATTTTAATTTTGCCCCAGTCCCTAATCAGTAGGCTTTGGCCTCCATTGAAAAGATCTAGTTAGGTCCAACCATTAACATGACCATACTTGACCCATCTAGCCAATGAATGATTAGGCCCAACTTTGGTTGGCTAACCTAACCATCATTTAGAAAGATGCAATCAAGAAATCATATTATGAATGATAATTCTATCAACCGATAAGCACCAGGCCTTTGGGCCTCTAATGATTGTCCAACTGATGGACCCATTATCATCCACTTAATGGGAGGTTATGATCTAGTTATCACCATAACTATTTCATTTTAAGAACCTAATAATTTTAGAAGATTTAATTGATTTAGAGGAGGAGGTCAGATCAACCAGCTTATCATGATTCTCCCACTGGCTTCACCAAGTCAGCTTAAGGGAGACCATTAAAAGGGCTAGTCTAGGAGCACCTAAATCAGTCACACTGATTTACCTAGCTGATATGGGTCACTCGAATAGTCAAGTGATCTAATCAAAATATAATTTTATCAAGAGGCTAGGTAAGTTCGATCGGTGGGAGGGTCTGCCAAAGCTTGCTTTAGACACCATCAGAAATGGTCAGGTAAGCAGGCTGTCAATTAAAAACCACCAGTCTGGTTTACCTTAGACACCAACTGATTTAATTAGTTTCGATTAGATCAACCTAACAGTTCTGCTAGACCGCTTAGCCAAGAATCAAGTTCATTTAGTTCTCGTTAAAGACATGGACTTGACCAACTACAACTATTGTAATTGAGCTAGAGAATCTTTGACCTAATCTAAGACAACAATTGATTAGATTTAGTCAATTCTCTAATTAAATCCATCTTTAATCTAACCTTAGGTCTAACCCAATTAATGGACCTAATTCCTACTAATCCATTAACCCAACGTGTTATGGTTTGTGTCTTAGGTTCTTCAATTCGCAATCCTAGAACCTAATCAAACAACTTCTTAATTCTCAATTAAGTTTTGAGCTGAGGATTGGGGTTTGACTTTTTGAAAATAATTTTCATATTTGTAAAATATTTTTACAACATAATTCTACCAACCAAGTTGCATGTTTGATTTATAATCAAAATGCAAGTGAAATAAGCATGAAACTACTTTAGATCTAATCTAAACAGGTTCATGTAATTGAAATAATTTCAACTTTAAACTGCATAAATTTTTCAGACAAATATATGATGGTTCTTTACACAAAAATTATTAATAAAAAGATTTTATTTTAGATTTAAATACTCTTTAAATCTAATAAATTATGAATTTAATTTAGATCATATCTAACAAATTTATGATTAAAGATAGATCTACACAAACTAGGACAATCTTTGCACTGTAAGGGGTAAACCTTACAGCAGAACAACCTACAGTTTGTGATTGATCTAAAAATTTTAATTTTTAATTTAAAAATTAGATTATAAATTAGATCTAATCTAAAAAATAATCTAAACATATATAAATAATCATGTAATAAATAATCTGACTCTGATACCAATTGAAGGAACCAGATCTAGGGTTTCAGGATTAGATCTTGAAACTTTTTCAAGATCAGGTAGCGAAAGACTAAAATAAATCAAAATTTATCTTATAAAATTAAAGAATCTCTAGAACTAAGATCTTATTATATGATTATTACATAATATTAAATCAAAAATTAAAATATAAAGAGCAAGAACTACATGTTGATCATATCAACATGTTTCTATACTACATCTAATGTATGTAAAATATAATAGATCAGATCTATTATCTTAAAAGTTAGATGTTCTAACTTTGCTGATCTGAACTTGAGGATGATGTTGTGAGCCGCACATACGTCCGACCTCTAGGAGTCATCCACACGAGCCCACAAATCACGATCAGAAGTCCTGATCCAGAAAATCACCACAGTATGCTAGTACTGTGTGATCTTTCTTCAATGGTCGATCAGATGCCTCATTCCTTTTGATTTGGACTCTTCCAAAGATGAGAAGTAGGAGAAGGAGTTTTAAATGTGAGATACTCTCAGAAAACTCACAGATGGAGGAAGAAAAGAGGTGAACTCAGCAATCCTAGAAGAAGATCCTCTTCTTCTTCTCTTTGCTCTCACCTAGACATCTAGTTTTGTGTCTATTATATCTCCACATCCCAACACTCTTTCTCTATGATTTTTACACACTCCAAAGATCTATCAATGCTCTATAATTCATAAAAATCTAAAGAAGAATTCATCTTAAATAAAGAGATATGAAGAATCTTTGTCTAGGTCAAATACCTAGTTAAGAAAAATCCAAATAGGGCAAGACAAGGGGTGCCCAACTCTTGGGTGCCCCCTCCTTTTTTTGCCATGGACCACCAGCAAAGGGCACACAATATGTGCCATAAAATTCATAAAAATTTCAAAAAAAATCTAGGTAAAATCAGTGCCATAAGAAAAAAGTTTTGATTCCTAAAATTCTATCTCATAGAATTTGAAATCCAAACTAATTCCTACTTTGACTTGGTTCACAACCACATTCCATGTAAGAGAGAAAGAGTGGAAAGCTTTGGGTATGCATGAAGGCCTAAGAGAGAAGGTTTTGTCACACAAAATAAGAGAGAGTGGGAGTGGGGGGCTAAGGTGACGCAAGGTGGAATCCTAGTCTTACTAGGATTCAATCTATGACTTGTTCAAATTTAGTTTCTCAAATCAAATCAAACTAAAACTAAATCAACCTAATTAAAATAAGTCTTAATCTAATTAAAAATTTAATTTAATTAGATTAAATTAGATTTAAATTTAATTTAATTTTTTAATCGAATTAGAAATTAGGTTGACCCATGTCTCAATTGAACTAAGACTAATTTTTTCTTGCACTTGGCTTATCCAATAAACTAATTGGACTTGATCCAATCAAGTCCAAACTAAATTTAATTAAATTATATTTAATTAAACTTAATCTCAGCCTATTGACTTAATTATATTAAGTCAATTAGCAATCAAATTACTAATCGATCCTCCTGCAATACTTACACTAGGTTAAATATCAATCGCATTGGTCGTTTAATCCTAGAACGATTCTTAATCATTGATCAACCATCCTGATCATGAACTCTAATATGTGTAACCTCATAGATCCAAACTTAAGCTAGTAGTACAGAAATAAATTTTTGTACCAATCGAAGTGACCATCTAGCAATGGTACCCGACGGTCGGATAGGTCGAATGTGTAGAACAACATCCTTAGAACCCATACGGATATAGTTTCTATATAATTCATCCCCTTGATCAAAATGCTTATAGAACATCTCAGAGTTCAACTATCAACTCTGATCAGGTTATCCATATTGTATTTCAAAATATCAAATCCATCTGATGGATTATCCTGATCAAGATTTTGCTAAATTGAAATACAGCGACTCATTCTTCTCCAACTCTTAGAGTGGTCAATCTCATTTTGATCACACTCTAACTTCACAAGTACTTGACTTTGCCCAAATGCCTTCCATCACTGAATTAGAAATCCAGTTAGTCCAGTACCAAAGCACAGTGAGTTGCTTGCAAGTCACTGAGATGATCTCAAATCTAAGGGACACTTATACCTATATCCCATTAGAGATATTCTCAATAGCAGAATGCTCTGGAGTTGGTCATGTTCAATAATGATGTACCCTTACATCTCACCTATATGCCATACCAGTGTCTCCACACTCTTTGATTAAGAGGACAACCAACCCATATGGCCTACAGCGACCTATGCTCAATAGAGACTATCGTCCTTATTAACAGTCTATCATTTGATCGTGAACAGTTTTAAGGACTAATCGATAAATTCTCTCTTTATCGAACCTAAATAGTCCTAAAGACTTCATCACAACAACAAAGTTCATTAGAAGATGAAAACTTATGATGAAAATATCAAAAATATATTTTATTTATTAACAAATCAATTACAATACAAGGTTGCTCAACCGTCAATAGGTTGACGATTGATTTTTGGGACATATTTTCCAACACAAGTATTATATGCTGGCATCTATGTCAAATGAGTTGCAAAGCCAGCATTGGCATATACCCACTGTCCGGGCCATGATCACTCACCTACAAGAATTATATGGTGAGCAAAGCCGTACTGCGTGCTTCGAAGTATCTAAAAGACTCTTCAATCTGAAGATACGTAAAGGGCAGTCTGTCCATGAGCACTATATGACAGTGATCAAGGATATTGAGGAGCTTGAGAAGCTCAGACTAGAAATACAAAAGGAATTGCAGATGGATCTGATCCTTCAATCTCTTATTAGTTCATATAGTCAATTCATTATGAATTTTTATATGAACAAACTTGACTGTACTATTTTTGAACTTGTCAACATATTGGTCATCACGGAGGGTACCTTGAAGAGTTCAAGAGATTCTGTTCTCGCTATGGAGTGGACTTCTTCTTTCAAGAGAAAGTCTACTGGAAGGAAGAAGGTTAAATCAATGAAGAAGCAAAAGAAAGAGAGCAAGCCGAAGAAGGATGGTCCAAAGATGGCTGAGGCAAGGAAAAAGTATTTTCACTATCATACTGAAGGCCACTGGAGGAGGAACTGTCTTAAATACCTGGAGAGCCTAAAGACCAAAAAGAGTGATAAGCCTTCTGAAGGTATGCTCGTAATTGAATCTAACATTATGGTTTCTTCTACTTCTAGTTGGGTATTAGACTTTAGCTTGAGTGCTTATATATGTACCTCAATGCAGGATTTAATAGAAAGTAGGAGGTTGAGGGAAGGTGATATGATCCTTTGGGTTGGTAATAGAGCAAAGATTGCTGTAGAGGTTGTTGGCACTTATCCTCTTCGATTACCGTCTGGTGTTAGATTAGATTTGAAATACTGTTATTATGTTCCTATAGCTAGTCAGTATTTAATTTCTGTGTCTATGCTAGCACGAAAAAGTTTTGAAATTTATTTTAATAAAGACTTTTGTTTCATTTATTTACAAAATAAATCAGTTGCATGAGATCTTTTAATTGACAATCTTTATCACTTGTATGTTGATGCGAATGTAAACCTAAACAAGCAAATAGTGAGTGTCATAGGCCAAAAGAGATTCAGAGATGAAATAAACTAGAAGTACTTGTGGCACCATATACTAGGCTATATTGGAGAGGACAGGATAAACAGACTGGAGAAAGATGGCCAAGTTGCCCTTTGTAGGACATGGAGAAAGGATCACAGAGTTACTTGCCCTGGTACACACCAATGTGTATGGAGCATTTGATGAGCAGGTCAGGAGTGGTTATACCTACTTCATTATCTTTATCGATGATCTATCTAAGTACGGATATGTGTATCTCATGAAACATAAGTCTGAGGCCTTTGAAAAGTTTAAAAAATTCAGATATGAAGTAGAAAAGCAGACAGACAAACCCGTTAAGGCTCTTCGATCTGATCGAGGAGGTGAATATCTTAGTCAAAAATTTTTGGGATATCTTAAAGACAACGGCATAATCTCTCAGTGGACCTCTATTGGAATATCTCAGCTCAACAGAGTATCCGAAAGGAGGAATAGGATCTTATTGGATACAGTCTGGTCCATGATGAGCTTTACTGATCTATCCTTATTTCTTTGGGGACATACTTTGTTAACTGTCATTCACTTATTGAATAGGGTTCCATCAAAGTTCATTCCTACCACACTGTATAAGATATGGTTCAGTAAAAAGCTGAGTCTGGATTATCTTAAGACTTGAGGATGTCTGACCTATGTTAAGAGATAAATGGCGGATAAGCTAGAGGATAGATCTATTATAGTTTACTTTATAAGATATCTAAAAGAATTCATGGGATACTACTTCTACCTTCCATAAGATCATAATATGATTGTGAGTCGAAATGTCGTATTTCTAAAAAAATAGTTTATCTAGGATGGCGGCAGTGGGAGGTTAGTGAAGCTCGAAGAGAAAGTCTCTGAAGAGCTCAGAGCTATAGATTCTCAGGAACCCGTAGTTCATGAGCCAGTAGTTGATGTTCCTCTATCATCTCATAGATCTAGCAGGGTCTCCCGACCTCCTAAAAGGTTCATGGGTATGCTTATAGAGGAAATAAAGAAAATATTCCTTATAGGAGATAGGGGTCATAGTGATGATCCTAATACCTTTGACAAGATGATGTCTGACATCGATTTTGAGAAATGATTAAATACTATGAAGTCAGAATTAACTCGATGCACTCGAACCAAGTCTGAACTTTAGTGTATCCACCTGAGGGTATCATATCCATTGGGTGTAAATGGGTCTATAAAAGAAAAATAGGTGCCGATGATAAGGTAGAGACCTATAAAGCTAGACTTGTGACTAAAGATTATAGTCAGTGCGAGGGCATTGACTATCAGAAAATTTTCTCGCCCGTAGCCATGCTGAAATCTATCCATACTTGCTATTGTGGCTTACTATGATTATGAAATCTGGCAGATGGATGTGAAAACTGCTTTTCTGAATGGATATCTTGAGGAAGATATCTATATAGAGCAGCCTATGAGTTTCACGTCCGGTGATAGTGATCACAGAGTCTGCAAGCTGCAAAGGTCCATATACAGATTAAAGCAGGCTTCTCAAAGTTGGAACCATCATTTTGATGAGGCAATCAAATTATTTGATTTTATCAAAAATGAAGAGAAATATTATGTATACAAGAGGGTCAGTGAGAGTGCGATCACCTTCCTCATATTGTACGTAGATGATATTCTTCTTATTGAAAATTACATTCCCATACTGACCATAGTCAAAAGATGGTTGTCTAAAAAATTCTCCATGAAAGACCTAGAAGAAGAATTCTATATTCTCGAAATAAAGGTATATAGGGATAGACCTAAACGGATGCTTGACCTGTCACAAAAGCTGTATATAGAGAAGGTGCTGAAGAGATTCAGCATGAAAAACTCCAAGAGAGGTCTCTTACCTCTTAGGCATGATATTAGTCTCTCCAAGATGATGTGTCTGACCACATTTGAGGAGGTACAGTGCATAAGTAGAATTCCTTATGCTTCGACGATAAAAAATCTTATGTACACCATGCTATGTACTCGACCTGATATGATCCTTATCGTGAGTGTCATGAGCAGGTATCAGTCGAATCTAGATGCGAAGTACTGGATAGCTGTGAAGAACATCCTTAAGTACTTAAGAATGACTAAGGATTTATTCTTGATCTTTGAAGGTGATTCTGAGTTGCGAGTCGAGGGCTATATGACTCAGACTTCATATCTGATCTTAATGATAGAAAGTCTATGTTAGGGTACGTATTCGTTTGCAATGGTGGCGCAGTTAGCTGAAAAAGTTCCAAGCAACCCATCATAATGGATTCAACCATGGAGACTGAGTATGTCACTATTTCGGATGCTGCAAAGGAAGGCTTCTAATTCAAAAAGTTTGTTATGAAATTTAAGGTTATGACATCGGATGCTATACCATTGTACTACAACAATAATGGAGCTATAGCACTTGTTAAGGAGCCAAAGTCTCATCAGAAATCTAAGCATATCGAGTGACATTTTCATATCATATGCGACTACCTCGAAAAGAAATATATCAAGGTATGAAGAGTAGACTCTGCAGACAATGTGGCAGACCCACTGACTAAGTAGTTGAGCCAATCAAAAATGGAAGTCCACCTTGAGAAGATGGGACTTAGATTTGTAGCCAATTGACTTTAGTCCAAGTGAAAGATTGTTGGATGTATGTCCTAAAAGTCAATATGGCTGATCCATTATAATAATTTTAGGATATAATTTTGTACTTAATATATTAATATGATCAATAAAAGGATAATTTTTTTTCATTCAAGTGTGATGTGTTCTTGAATCATCCATAGAATTAGTTTCGACACATATTTTCAAAGTGTTAGAATTAGAGACATGCATTTAATTCTTAAATATTTTCAATCATAGGATCATCATGAGGACGGTGATAGATCCAGATAGACTAGCACATAAATTACTTCCTTTGAGATAGATGAGTCTCTGATCTATTGTGTAGAGATACAGGACGATAAGTGCAGATAGTTGTTAGAGAATAACTAGTACTAAGCATGACCATAAGAGAGATCACTTGGATTTCTATTCAATCGTCAGTGATTATCTCAATGCTGTAGTTGTATGACTGATTCTTTGACTTGAAATGATACTACTGTTCATAGTGAGACTGCTGAAGTTTAATTGACACATAAATATAGATCTCAATGAGCCTTTGTAGTGAATGTTGGCGACAGTTGGTCTGCTATAGGAGTGGGGTATGCATGAAGATAGGATCTATCGATCCTGATAGAGAGGAGTAGTCTCATGAGATTTAAAAGGTTAAATCCAAGAATCTATGGCCATAGTAGTGTGATCGATGGAAAAGAGTTTTTATAGAAGTCACAATTGGACTTGAGCTAATCGAATCTATCATATGACTGATGTTGAGATTTGACGATTTATCCATAACCTGCCATCTAGTCGGGACTCATAATAGAGAGACTGAATCACACGTTAACTACACCTAGAGATTCATTTCAGTTCTACTAGATTGCCACTATATACTATCAGGTGTCACTGATGGATTGTGAGACCTCACTAGAATCATTCTGGATCGACAATCTTTACTAAGAGTGAAATTATTTCGACCCACTGAAAAGAGTTTCAATGATACAATGATAGAGATTATTGTATACCTCACTAACAAATAGAATTGAACCTATGAGGTCACACAATAAAGAGATTAGGTCTGAAATAAGTAATTGAGTTTATGAAGTGTCAATTGGGTTTAGAGAAACCCATTGAGTTTATGATAACCTTGCTAGCACATGGTTGGACTCAATTCCTCTTTCTGTTAGGATTACTTATTTGATAAGATAATTCTAACTTAATTATCTGCTAATAACTTACATGAATTAGATTCATGAGATTCTAATTGTTGGATGTCTAAGGTTATGGATCATATTAATTAAGGGTGCAAGTTCCTAATTAATTTTTTTGATTGTTATTTTTGGACGCCATCTTGATTTGATCAAGTTGGGCATGTCCATTGATTAGAGAGCTTTTAATTCTCTTATGGGGCATCTCTTGGGTGTATTTTGGGGTGTCTAATTATGGGTGAAAGGATCCCAATTATTGGTGCCTAAAGGGTCTCCTAAAGTAAATTGGATAACTTAAGTTAATAAGAAACCCAATACAAGTAGGACTTATATTATGTGATTAAATAGGATTCAATTCTTGTACCTATTTAAAGGGACCTCCTCTAAAATCTCTAAAGCATCCAAATCAGCAGCCCCTCATGCCCAAAGGCTCTCCTCATGCCCTCTCTTCCTCTCCCTTTCTTTTCTCTTGGGCATTCTACATGCCCATCCCTTAGGATGCGAGTCCCAAGGAGTTCCACACCTAAGGTGTTGGGCGTTCTATAATTTGCTAGTTGCTGGTGTTTTGTAGCAGCACAAAGTAAGGAAAAAACTCTAGAGAAGAGGAGAAGAAGATCAAGGAGAAAGATCAAGCATTGATCGCAATCCAGGCTTCATTCAGATTCAGTAGGTTGAATTTTGAAAAAACTAAAATTCAGATTTTAGAGGACTGTTCCAAACTGATCCCAAGTGGATACTCGTAGAGGTCGGATACTTGTACAGCTAAAAGAGAACCTCTTCTCTTTCAGATTTAGATTCGAAGAAAAAGATTACGAAATAGGTATGTGATTTGATCACAATCTGAATTTTAGCATATATCAATTTCAGCATATGAGATAGATCCATGTAGTTTTTGTTGGGAAATATATCTCAAAAGCCAATCATCAAGCTATTGACGGTTGAGCAATCAAGTATTATAATTGATTTATTAATAAATAAAATATATTTTTGATATTTTCATCCAAAGCATTCATCTTCTAATGGACTCCATTGTTATGATGAAGTCTTTAGGACTATTTAAGTTCGATAAAGAAAAGATTTATCAATTAGTCCTTAAAACTGTTCAAGACCAAATGATAGACTGTTAATAAAGACGACAGCTTCTATCGAGTATAGGTCGCTGTAAGCCATATGGGTTGGTTGTCCTCTTAACCAAGGAGTGTGGAGACACTAGTATGGAATACAGGTGAGATGTAAGGGTACATCATCATTGAACGTGACCAACTTCAGAGTATTCTGCTGTTGAGAATGACTCTGATGGGATATAGGTATAAGTGTCCCTTAAACCTGAGATCACCTCAGTGACTTGCAAGCAACTCACTGTGCTTTAGTACTAGACTAACTAAATTTCTAATTCAGTGACGAAAGACTTTTGGGCATAGTCAAGTACTTACGAAGTCAGAGTGTGATCGAGATGGGATTGACCACTCTAAGAGTTGGAGAAGAATAAGTCACTATATTTTAATTTAGCAAAACCTTGGCCAGAGTAATCCATCAGATGGATTTGATATTTTGAAATATAATGTGGACAACCTGATCAGAGTTGATAGTTGAACTCTGAGGTGTCCTATGATCATTTTGGTCAAGGGGATGAATTATACGGAAACTATATCCGCATGGGTTCTAAGGATGTTGTTCTACATATTCGACCTATCCAGTCGTCGGGTACCATTGCTAGATAGTCACTTTGATTGGTACAAAAATTTATTCCTGTGCTACCGACTTAGGTTCAGACCTATGAGGTCACACACATTAGAGTTCATGATCCAATCGAATGGTTGATCAACAATTTAGAATCGTTCTAGGGTTAAATGATTAATACGATTGACATTTAACCTAGTACAAGTGTTGCAGGAGGATCGATTAGCAATTCGATTCCTAATTAGCTTAATTTGATTAAGCCAATGGGCTGAGATTAAGTCTAATTAAATATAATTTAATTAGATTTAGTTTGGGCTTGATTGGATCAAGTCCAATTAGTTTATTGGATAAGCCAAGTGCAAGGAAAAAACTAGTCCTAGTTCAATTAGGACTTGGGTCAACCTAATTTCTAATTTGATTAGAAAATTAAATCAGATTTAAATCTAATTTAATCTGATTAAATTAAATTTTTAATTAGGTTAAGATTTATTTTAATTAGATTGATATAATTTTGGTTTGATTTGGTTTGAGAAACTAAATTAAAACAAGTCATAAGATAAAATCCTAGTAAGACTAGGATTCCACCTTGCACCACATAAGCCCCCCCATGCCCTCTCTCTTATTCCACGCCAATCTCCTCTTATTTTGTATGATAAAAGTACTCTCCCAGGTCTTTCCCATGTTCAAAAGGTTTTCTCTCTTCTTTCATACATGGAAAGTGGTTGTGGATCAAATCAAAGTAGGAATAAGTTTGGATTTCAAATTCTATGAGATAGAGTTTTAGAAATCTAAAACTCTTTCTTTTTTGTACCGAATTTATTCAAATTTTTTTTGAGATTTTTGTGACTTTTAGGGCACACATTTTGTATCCTTTGCTGGTGGTCTATGCATGAAAATAAAGAGGAGACGCTCAAGAGTTGGGCACCCCTTATCTTGCCATGTGTGGATAAGCCTTGACTAGGTATTTGACCTACATAAAGACTCTATCATATCTCTCTCCATAAAATGAGTTTTTTCATAAAAATTTTGAAGAACATAGAGATTTGAGAGACCTTTGGGGCATCCAAAAATCAAAGAGAAAAATCTTTGGGTTGTGGAGATATAATAGACACAAGATAGGGTGTCTAGGAGAGAGTAACGAGAAGAAGAAGAGGGTCTTCTTTTAGGATTGTTAGTTTCATCTCTTTCCTTACTCCATCTTGAGTTTTTCTGAGAGCATCTTAGATCTAAAACTCCTCCTCCTACTTTTTATTTTTGGAAGAGCCCAAATCAAGAAGAAGGAGGCACCTGATCAACCATCAAAGAAGGATCAGCGCAGTACTAGCATACTGTGCTGATTCCCTGAAGCATGACTTCTGATCGAGACTCGGGGGCTCGTGTGGACGACTCCTAGAGACCGAATGCATGTGCAGTTTGTAACATCATCCTCAAGTCTGGATCGATAAGGTTAGAATGTCTAACTTGTAAGGTAATAGATCTGATCTATTATTTAATACATATATTAGATGTAGTATAGAAATATGTTGATATGATCAACATGTAGCTCATGCTTTATATATTTAATTTTTGATTTAATACTATATAATAATTATTTAATAAAATCTTAAATCTAGAAATTTTCTAATTTTAGAAAATAAATTTTAATTTATTTTAGTTTTTCGCTACTTGATCTTGAAAAGTTTCAAGATCTAACCCTGAAACCCTAGATCTGATTCCTTCAATTGGTATCAGAGTCTAAGGTTATTTATTACATGATTATTTATATATATTTAGATTATTTTTTAGATTAGATTTAATTTATAATTTAATTATTAAATCTAAAATTAAAATTTTAGATCAATCATGAACTGCAAGGTTATCCTGCTGTAAAGTTTATCCCTTACAATGCAAAGATTGTCCTAGTTTGTGTAGATCTATCTTTAATAATAAATTTGTTAGATATAATATAGATTAAATTTATAATTTATTAGATTTAAAAAATATTTAAATCTAAAATAAAATCTCTTTGTTAATAATTTTTGTGCAAAAAAATTATTTAAAATTAAAATTGTTTCAATTACATGAACCTGTTTAGATTAGATCTAAAGTAGTTTCATGTTTATTTTACTTACATCTTGATTATGAATCAAACATGCAATATGGTTGGTAGAACCATATTGTAAAATTGTTTGACAAATATGAAAATTATTTTTGAAAAGCCGAACCCAACCCTATGCCCAAAACTTAATTGAGAATTAAGAAGTTGTTTGATTAGATTCTAGGATTGTGAATTGAAGAACCTAAGACACAAACCATAACACATTGGGTTAATGGGTTAGTGAGAATTAGGTCCATTAATTGGGTTAGACCTATAATTAGATTAAAGATGGACTTAATTAGAGAATTGACTAAATCTAATCAATTATTGTCTTAGATTAAGTCAAGGATTCTCTAGATCAATTACAATAGTTGTAGTTGGTCAAATCTATATCTTTAATGAGAACCAAATGGACTTGATTCTTGGCTAAGCGGTCTAGCATGAACTGTTAGGTTGATCTAATTGAAACTAATTAAACCAGTTGGTGTCTAAGATAAACCAAACCGGTAGTTTTTAATTGGGAGCCCGCTTACCTGGCTATTTTTGATGGTGTCTAAGGCAAGCTTTAGCCGACCCTCCCACTGATCGAACTTACCTGATCTCTTGATAAAATTATATTTTGATCGGATCACTTGACTATTCAAGCTGACCCATGTCAGCTAGGTAAATCAGTGTGACTGATTTAGGTATTCCTAGACCAGTCCTTTTAATGGTCTTCCTTAAGCTGACTTGGTGAAGTCTGTCGGAGGATCATGATAAGCTGGTTCATCTGACCTCATCCTCTAAATCATTTAAATCTTCTAAAATTATTAGATCCTTAAAATGATAAAGTTATGGAGATAACTGAGTCATAACCTCCCGTTATGGTGTTTGATAATGAGTCCATTAACTTAATAATCATTGCAAACCCAAAGGCCTAGTGCTTGTTGACTAATGGAATTATCACTCATCATATGATGACTTGAAAGTGTCTCTCTAATAGTGATTAGATGAGCCAACCAAAGTTGGGCTTAATCATTCATTGATTAGATGTACCAAATATGGTCATGTTAATGGTTGGATCTAACCGGATCCTTACATTGGAGGCCAAAGCCTACTGATTAGGTTTTTGGGGCAAAATTAAAATTACTAAAAATTATTTAGAGAAACAATTGGTTATGAATCTACCCTTAAATGTACATGGGTTGGCCAACCAAAGTTGGGCTTGTGTGCAGTCTAAGTGGCTTCTAGTACCCACTAAGGAATTAAGGTAATTCTTCGAATTGGAGGTAGAGGCTATCAATTATAATAAAATAGTAGAAAAAATTTTTTGATTAAAGTCTAAATCTTTAGGTTTAATGAATCAATTACTAATTAGGTTATGATTTTCTTTTGTGCAGATATGGCTACTTCCCTATCGCTCGATCATTGTTGGACAATGATAAGTTGGTGGGATCCAATTTTGGTAGCTGGTACCGAAAGTTGAAGATAGTCTTGGAGCATGAAAGGATCTTATATCTGATAATGGATCCTGCACCTGAGGAGCCAACTACCAATGCACGTGGAATAGTCAGAGATACTTACCAGAAGTGGCTCAGTGATCAGACCATGGTGCGCTGTATCATGCTGGCTGCCATGAACGACGAGTTCAGTCGTAGATTCGAGATGGCTCAGTCAAAGGACATGCTTCAAGTGTTGGAGGATGCCTTTGGCACACCTGATGATGTGGAGAGGCACAAGACTAGTTATGCCATCTTCAACACCAAAATACGGGATGGTGCCTCTGTCACTGATCATGTATTGTACATGATCGAGCTGATGGAACGATCGAGCAAGCTCAACTTTTTCTTGCATGAGCAGCTTGGGAAAGATGCAATACTAAACTCGCTGCCCAAGTCTTATCTCCCATTCCTCACTCATTATAGAATGACAAAGCCTGAAGTGAACTACTAGGGTTACTGGGGTTGCTTCAAAACTTTGAGAAGGATCACCAACTCCACAAGGAGTCGGTGAACTTAGTGGGAGGTTCATCTTCTGATTCTCAATCCTTTAAAAAAAAGGAAGAAGAACAAGAAGAAAAAAGTAAAAAAGGTGCAAGTTCAAGCTGGGACATCAGTGCAAGGCCAGACCAAAAAGATCAAGCCCGATAAGAGTCAAGTTGAATGCTTCTTTTGCAAGAAACGGAGGCACTGAGAGAGGAACTGTCCCAGTACATTGCCTCCCTAGACCCGAACAGGTAGAGAAAGCATCAAGTTGTTGCTAGGCAAGGTATTTATATGATAACTCCCTGCAATTTCTCTATTTGTGATATAACTGACTGGGTATTGGATACCGATAGCTCTTACCATATTTGCAATTCATTGCAAGGGTTGCAGGTAAGTAAGAGATTTGAGCAAGGTGAGAGGTTCCTGAATGTTGAAGAAGGAAGATCGATTCCAGTTCTAGCATTAGAAATCTTGAAACTTGTATTTGAATCCCATATCATTATTCTTAATGATTGTCATTTCTGTCCTAGTTTCTTTTTAAATATCATTTCTGTAGGCCTTCTGGCCAAAAATGATTATAAAATTTCAATAAAGAAACAAGTTTGTAATATCATTATGAATGGTGTTACTATTTTTTATGGACATTTGAACAATGGTGTGTATATGCTATCACAACCTGTTAATATAGTCTATTCAACTGGCAAGTATCCTAGATTAGATAATGTGTCAGATATCTACTTATGGCATTGTAGGCTAGGTCATATAAATAAAAACAGAATAAACAGGTTGACTCAAGAGGAAATTCTCGAAGTCAGTGATTGTGAATCACTTCCAACCTGTGAGTCCTGTCTTCTTGGTAAAATGACCAAGTCATCTTTTACTGAAAAAGGTGAGAGAGCTACTGAGCTCTTGGGCCTAGTATATACTGATGTATGTGGGCCCATGAGCACAAGTGCTAGAGGTGGATATTTTTACTTCATAACTTTCACAGATGATCTATCCAGATATGGATATGTCTATCTGATGAAACATAAGTCGGATTCATTTGAAATGTTCCAACGATTCTAAAGTGTAGTAAAAAAACAAACTGAGAAGAGTATTAAAACTCTTCGATCTGATCGAGGAGAAAAATATCTTTCTAGTGAGTTTCTCACATATCTAGGAGAGAATGGGATTCTCTCCCAATAGACTTCTCTAGGAACACCACAGCATAATGGTGTGTCTGAAAGGAGAAATCAGACTCTGTTAGACATGGTCCGATCCATGATGGATTTTACCAGCTTGTCGATATCCTTCTGGGGATATGTACTCGAATCAGCCTGTTATCTATTAAATAGGATTCCAAGTAAGTCTGTAATTAAGACTCCATATGAGATATGGACAGGACGTAAGCCAGCACTTTCACACCTTAAGGTCTGGGGGTGCCTGACCTATGTCAAATGATTAGTCACAGATAAACTTGGACCTAGGTCTGACAAATGCACATTTATTGGGTATCCCAAAGAGATCAAAGGATATTTTTTCTACCATACTAATGAATAAAAGGTGTTCGTTAGCCTTAAGGCAATCTTTTTAAAAAAGGAGTTCCTTGGTGAAGGAACCATTGCCTCTAAAGTTGAACTTGATGAAGTTCAATAGGTAGAAAGACCGACACCAATAGCTGAACCTGAGTCGAATTTGATTAGATCAGATCCAAAGCTCAATGTACCTGCACCATTAAGGTGATCTGATAGAGTACCGTGTCAGCCAGACAGATACTATGATTTCTTGATCCGGGATGGAGATCCCATCGAACTCGATGAGAATGATGAGGATCTGATCACCTATATAGATGCAATGCAGAGACCTGATTTCGAGAAATGACTTGAAGACATGAAATCCAAAATGGAGTCCATGAAGGTCAATAATGTATGGACATTGGTTGACCCACCTAAAGATGTTAAACCCATTGAGTGTAAATGGGTGTTCAAAAGGAAAAGGGACGCAGACAGAAAGGTGGAGACCTATAAAGCCCGTTTGGTTGCCAAGGGGTATCGTCAATGTTATGGTATTGACTATGATGAGATATTTTCTCCTATGGTAATGCTCAAATCCATTCGGATAATGCTTGCAATAGCTGTCCATCTGGATTATGAGATCTGGCAAATGGATGTAAAGACAGCTTTCTTGAATGGAGAGTTGACCGAAGAGGTGTATATGATACAACCTAAGGGATTTACATCCATAGATGAGTCCAAGGTGTGCAAGCTTCAGAGATCCATTTATGGATTGAAGCAAGCTTCTCGGAGTTGGAACATGTATTTTGATAAGGTGATCAAAATGTATGGCTTCGTTAAAAATGGAGAAGAGTCCAGCATCTATAAATGGGCAAATGGACCAGTTGTGGTATTCTTTATCTTGTACGTGGATGATATTCTCTTAATTGGAAATGACATCCCTCCACTATAGGGAATAAAAGTTTGGTTGTCATTACAGTTCTCCATGAAGAACTTGGGTGAAGCATCTTACATCCTAGGGATGAAGATCTATAAGGATAGATTTAAAAAGATACTTGGGTTATCCCAGTCCACGTACATAGACACTGTTGGGAATAGTGTCCCAAAGTCAATCATCAGTCTGTTGACGGTTGTACTCATTTTTGTATATATACATGAATTATGAATTAATAAAAATTATTTTAATATTTTTCATCACAAAATATTTCATCTTCTAATGAACTCCTATGCTGTGGTGAAGTCCTTAGGACTATTTAGACTCGACAAAGGAGGATTTATCATTTAGTCCTTTAATTTATTCACGACCAAATGATACGTTGTTATCAAGGACGATAACATTTATCAAGCATAGGTCGTTGTGTGCCATATAGGTTGGTTGTCCTCTTAACCAATGAGTGTGGAGACACTGGTATGGCATACAGGTGAGATGTAAGGGTACATCTGCACTGAACGTGACCGACTCCGAAGCTATTTCTACTATCAAGATTTGCTCCGATGAAATATGGGTATAAATATCCCTCCGACCTGAGACCACCACGGTGACTTGCAAGCAACTCACTGCACTTAGGCACTGGACTACCTGAATTTTTAATTCAGTGACGGAAGGCTGCTGGGTGTAGTCAAGTACTTGACTTGTCGGTGTGTGTGTCAAGATGGGATTGACCACTCCAGTTTAGGAGCTGTGTACAGTTGTATTTCAATTTAGCAAAACCTTGATCAGGGTAGTCCTTATGAGGAGTCATAGGACTATTTGAGTTGAGCACGATTCGAATGATCTGATCAGAGTGGACAGTTTAACCCTGAGTCGTCCTAAACACAGGGGTCAAAAAGATGAATTATACAGTAACCATATTCATGTAGGTTCTGAGTGTTGCGATTGCAACTCTTTGACCTATCTAGACATCGGGTACCATTGCTAGATGGTCACTTCGATTAGTACAGGAATTGGTTCCTGTGCTACCGGCTTAGGTTCGAACCTACGGGATCACACATATTAGAGGTTCCTATCTGATCTGATGGCTGGTGTAGAATTCTACATGTTTGGGACTCAGTGATCGAGAATTAGGATTCTCTGATCATGAGTTCCATACATTATGGGTACCGAGGTCAAGAGTCCCACTGGTTGGGACTTTTCGATCAGGGTTACATATCGATGAATTCTGATGCCCGATTGCCCATCGAATTTGGACTCAGTATTTATGAGATGTTTAATTAATAATTTGATCACTAATTAACTCAATTTGATAGAGTAATTATTTTTGGATCAAGTCCAATTGAATTGGATTCAATTGGGTTTGACCTGATTGGGTTAAGAGTTGACCTAATCATCAAGATGGTTTGGTCTCTGATTTGATCAGGGGTTGGACTTAGTCAATTCCTGATTTGATTAGGATTTTATTGAGCCTAATTAAGCCTAATTAAGTTGAATTTAAATTTATCTAATTGGATCTAACTTATTTGGTTCAATTAGGTTGGTTTAAATAATTAAACCACCTTGACCCAATCTCCATGCGCCACCTCACTTCCATTGCAACCATTTGAATTCATAAGAAGAAACTTCTCATGAATTTTTTCCTCACACCAAGCCCTCTCCACGTCCCACTTTAATGTGCCACATGAATGGATAAGGATGATTGGTTGGCCATTCAAATTCAAAATAAAGTTTGAATTTGAATGGGCAATCAATCTTTGCACCTTATCCCTTTTTTTATGCCCCATTTATTACATGAGAAAAGATTTCTCATGAAATCACTCCATGCATAATTTAAGCCATGCCTCACACCTTTAGTGGATAAGGGATGAGTTGGTGTCTATTTGAATTCAAAATTTGATTTGAATTCAAATGTGCAATTACTCATCTTTATCCTTTCTTTTGGATAAGGCGTTTGACATTGTTATAAAAGTAGGAGAAGAGTGGGGCGTGCAAGAAGAAGATTTTTGGAGAAAAATTCTAGGGCGTGAGAAGTCTTGTGCGTGAGAAGGAAGTCCATATTGTTCTAAGAGAAAAAAAAAAAGAAAAGAAAGAAAAGTGGGTGCAAGATTTCCATTGAGTTCCCTAGAGTTTTAGCCTGGGGTTCAGAAAATGAGAAAGTGAGCTACGAGTGTCGTGAGCCCATAAAATCTCTGAAAGATCTTCAACATTTTCTCAAGCACGTCTGTTGATGATCCAAAGCATCCGAAGAATTGACAGACATCGATCGAAGGAGTTCGATCAGCATCCGTCGTTAAAAGGGCTCTACAATAAGCTAGCACTCGTGAGGAGTCGATCAGACCGAGAGCTTCGTGTGGACGATCTGCAGAGGCCAGACATACTGTGTGGCTACATCGCGATGATCAGACTCTCTCGATGATGATTAGATTGCGGTGATCTACTACCCACACAAAGGTATTGTGTTCTGAACATATTACAGTAAAGTGTTTACTGTTCGAATTTGAATTTCAAATTTAAATGAATACATGCTATATATCATATTTAGATCCTAGTGTAGGATAAATTTATATTAATTAATTAGATTAATTAAAAATTTCTGCTGTAAAATAGTGATTTTGAAAAGTTTTAAAATTATCATTTTACCCCAACACTGAATTTTCGCATCAAATGGTATCAGAGCGGGTTCTTAGATATGATATATATATATTTGCATGTGTAGATTAAGTTGTAATCTAAAAGTTTAAATTTAAAATTTAAAATTTATTTGAAATTTAAAATTCAAAATTTAAAATTTAAAATTTAAAATTTAAATTTTAAAATTGGTATATTTAGATATACTTGATCCAAGTAGCAAGTAATCGAATTGGGTTGGTTGCCATGGCCGTCCGATCATAGGAGAAAAGTAGGATTTAAAGGCCCTCTCCTCCCATTCGATGGGGTCTCCTATGACGGTAGGGGTGCCGCTGCAATTATATCCCATGCAGATGAAGCAGCGAAAGGAATTAAGATGTAAAGATTCAATTATGAAATTTATCATGAATGTGTTAGATTAGATCTAAAAGAATATTCATGATTTATTTTGATTGAGTTATTTTTTGTTATGTAATTAGCAATAGGATTGCTATTTATGAAATGTGCTGATCTATTTGTGAAATGAGTCAACATATTTGGTGAACAAAAAATAAAACCTTTCAAATTTGAAAATTATTTTTGAAATGCCAAACCCTGACACATTAGCCCAAATACTTAATTAAAAGAATTAAGTATTGTCTGGTAGGTCTAGAATTGTGAATTAAGACCTAAGACAATTGCATAAACTTGTGGGTCAATGGGTTAGATGGATTAGGTTCATAATTGGGTTAGACCTAAGGTTAGCTTAAAGAAATGGACTAAATTAGAGTAATTGGTCAAATCTAATCAAAAGTTGAATTAGATTAGGTCAATGATACTTTAGACTCAACTTCAATAGTTGTAGTTGAATGGGTCCATGTCTTTAACTAGACCAAGATGGACTTAATTCATGGCTATGCGGTGGAACCCTATTTACTAAGTTGATCAAATTAAAACTAATGAACCGGTTGGTGTCTAAGGTAAGTTTGGTAGTTTGACCAGTGGTTTTTAAGCGGGAGCTACTCACAGTGATTCGATCTCTGACGAGTTAATGGCTTATCTCCACCACTGATCTCACTTACCTGGCCAACCTGGTGAATTAGGTTTTGATTAGATCACTTGGTGATTAGGGCTCACCCATGTCATTAGGTAAATCAGTTTGACTGATTTAGGTGCTCCTAATGCCAACTTTAATTAAATCCTTTTTAATCTGACTTGGTGAAGTCAGTGGGAGGATTGAAATTGGCTGGATATTTTCTTCTCATCTATCTTTTAATAAAATCTTCAAAAATTATTAGGTCCCTAAAATGATTAAGTTATATTGATAACTAAGTCATAGCCTCCCATTAAGTGAGTGATAATGAGTCCATTAGTTTAATAATCATTGGAGGTCCAAAGGCCTGGTGCTTATTGACTAATAGAATTATCATTCATAATATGATAATTTGGTTTGAGTCTTTCTGATGGTGATCAGGTTGGCCGGCCAAAGTCGGACCTGATCATTTATTGGTCCGATTCATCAAATCAAATCATGTTAATGGTTGGACCTAACCAGATCTTTTCAGTGGAGGCCAAAGCCTACTGATGAGGTTCTGAGGCAAAATCAATTACTAGAAGTTGTTTAGAGAAACAACTGGTTATGAACCTACCCATAGATGCACATGGGTTGACCAACCAAAGTTGGGCTCATGTGTAGTCTGTGTGGATTCTAGTACCCATTAAGAAATTAAAGTAATTCCTCGAATTGAAGGTTGAGGCTACCAGTTCATAAAAATACTAGGAGAAATTTTAGACTAAAGTCCAAGTCTTTAGTATTTATAATTTATGTACTAATAGAGGTCTGATTTTTCTTTATGCAGCTATGGCCACTACCCTGTCCCTCTGGTCATTATTAGATAATGACAAGCTCATGAGACCTAATTTCGATAGCTGGTATTGAAAATTAAAAATCGTCCTTGAGCATGAGCAGATCCTTTATGTAGTAACGGATCCGACACTTGAGGAGCCAGCCCCGAATATTAGAGGGATGGTCTGAGATACTTATCAGAAGTGGCTCAACGACCGCACCACCATTCGGTGTATTATGCTAGCGGCAATGAATGATGAGTTCAACCGCAGGTTCGAGAATGCCCAACCACAGGAGATGCTTCAAATGTTGAACGACTCCTTTGGCACGCCTGACGATGTTGAAGGCACAAAACTAGTTCTGCCATTTTCAATGCTCGAATGAGAGATGGAGCCTCAGTCACTGATCATGTATTGTACATGATCGAAATGATTGAGCGCCTAAGTAAACTGGGCTTTCCTCTGCACGAGCAGCTCGGTAAGGATGCGATCCTTAATTCTCTGTCCAAGTCCTACCTTCCCTTCCTTACTCATTTTTGAATGACAAAGCCTGCAATGAACTACCACGGCTTGTTAGGATTACTGCAGAACTTTGAGAAGGACCACCAGCTCCATAAGGAGTCGATAAATATTGTGGGAGGGTCTTCTTCTAGTCGTCGACCCTTTAAGAAAGAGAAGAAGAACAAGAAGAAGAAGAATAAGAAGGTGCAATCGCATGCTGGGATATCTGCACATGGTCAGACCAAGAAGCACAAGCCCGACCAGAGCCAGACGGAGTGCTTCTTTTGCAAGAAGCAGGGGCACTGGAAGAGGAATTGTCCTCTATACATTGCCTCACTGGATCCAAACAGACCGAAGAAGAAGCAAGGTACTTATATGATAACACCTTGTAATTTTTTCATTTGTGATACTACTGCCTGGGTATTGGATACTGGAAGCCTTTATCATATTTGCAATTCGATGCAGGGTCTACAGGTCAGTAGGAGATTTGATGAAGGTGAGAGATTCCTGAACTTTGGAGATGGAAGCAAAGTTTTAGTTCTAGCATTAGGAATCATGAACCTTGTAATCAATTCTCGAAATATAATTCTGAGTGAATGACACTATTGTCCAAGTTTTTTATTAAATATTATTTCTGTAGGCCTTTTGGCCATGAACGGTTATCAATTTTTAATAAAAGAAAATGTTTGCAATATCATTTTGAATGGTGTTATAATGTTTGTTGGACAACTTAATAATGGAATTTACTTTCTATCATAACCTGTTAATGTGGTTCAAACCTTCGATAAACATCCTAGAATAGATAATGTATCAGAAGTCTACCTTTGGCATTGTAGGCTAGGTCATATCAATAAGAATAGAATAAACAGGTTGGCTCAAGAAGGAATTCTTGAAGTAGGTGATTATGAATCACTTCCAACCTGTGAGTCCTGTCTTCTTGGTAAAATGACCAAATCACCTTTTATTGGAAAAGGTGAGCGAGCCAGTGAACTCTTGGCTCTGGTACATTCTGATGTATGTGGACCCATGAGATCAAGTGCAAGAGGTGGATATTTCTACTTCATAACCTTCATAGACGACCTATCGAGGTATAGGTATGTCTATTTAATAAAGCATAAATCGGAGTCGTTTGAAATGTTCAAACTATTTCAAAATGAGATAGAAAAATAAACTGAAAAGTATATTAAAATTCTTCGATCTGATCGAGGAGGTGAATACCTTTCCAATAATTCTCTGACATATCTTGGAGAGAATGGGATTCTCTCTCAGTGGACTCCTCCTGGAACACCACAACATAATGGTGTATCTGAAAGAAAGAATCGGACCTTGTTGGACATGATTCGATCCATGATGGGATTTGCTGGTCTGCCGATCTTCTTCTGGGGATATGCACTCGAATCGGCTTGTTATCTTCTAAATAGAGTTCCGAGTAAGTCTGTAACCAAAACGCCATATGAGATATGGATAGGACGTAAGCCAGTACTCTCGCACCTTAGGATTTGGGGGTGTCCGGCTTATGTTAAACGTTTAATTACGGACAAGCTTGGACCTAGGTCTGACAAGTGTAATTTTATAGGGTACCCAAAAGAGACCAAAGGGTATTACTTCTACCTAGCTGATGAGCAAAAAGTGTTTGTCAGTCTTAAGGTAATCTTTTTGGAAAAGGAGTTTCTTAGTGAAGGGACTGTTGCCTCTAAGATCGAACTTGACGAAGTTCGGCAGGTGGAAAAATCGATACAAGTTGCTGAACCTGAACTGGATTTGGTTAGATCAGATTCGGAGCCCATTGTTCAAGCATCCTTAAGGCGATCTGGTAGAGTACCACGTCAACCAGACAGATACTATGGTTTCTTGGTCCGGGATGATGATCCTATCGAACTTGATGAAAACGATAAGGATCTGATCACCTACATGGATGCAATGCAGAGATCCGACTCTGAGAAATGGCTAGAGGCCATGAAATCCGAAATGTAGTCCATGAAGGTCAACGATGTGTGGACATTGGTTGACCCAACCGAAGGAGTAAAATCCATAGGTTGTAAGTAGGTCTTCAAGAGGAAGAGAGGCGCAGACGGAAAGGTGGAAACCTATAAAGCCCATCTGGTTGCCAAAGGATATCGTCAACGTTATGGTATAGACTATGACGAGACGTTTTCTTCTGTGGCAATGCTCAAATCTATTCAGATTATGCTTGCGATAGCTGCCCATCTGGACTATGAAATCTGGCAGATGGATGTGAAGACAGCTTTCCTAAACGGAGAGCTGGATGAAGAAGTGTATATAATACAACTTGAAGGATTCACATCCATAGATGAGTCTAAGGTGTGCAGGCTACAGAGGTCTATTTATGGACTTAAGCAGGCATCATGAAGTTGGAACATACGTTTTGATAAGATGATCAAGACGTATGGCTTCATTAAGAATGGAGAAGAGCCATGCATTTATAAGTGGGCTAATGGTCCAGTAGTAGTATTTCTTGTATTGTATGTGGATGACATTCTCTTAATCGAGAATGATGTCCCTGCATTACAGGAAATAAAGATTTGGCTATCGTCACAGTTCTCCATGAAGGATCTGGGAGAAGCTTCCTACATCCTAGGGATGAGGATCTATAGGGATAGATCTAAAAGGTTGCTTGGTTTATCTCAGTCCACATACATTGATACTATGCTGAAGAGGTTCAGCATGGAGAATTCCAAGAAAGGCTATCTTCCGATAGGCCATGGAATTTCTCTCTCAAAGAGGGATTGTCCGACAACACCTCAAGAGAGAGAGCGTATGGATAGGATTCCATATGCTTCGGCAGTAGGATCTATCATGTACACCATGACATGTACACGATCAGATGTGGCATACTCACTAGGGATAGTGAGTAGATACCAATCTGATCCAGGGGAGAATCACTGGAAGGTTATTAAAACCATCCTGAAGTATTTAAGAAATACTAAGGATCAGTGGCTTGTTTATGATGAATCAAACTTGAGACTTATAGGGTTTACAAACTCTAGTTTTCAGTCTGATCACAATGACAGCAAAAGTGTGTCGGGATTTATTTTTATCCTTAATGGTGGAGCTATCTGCTGGAAAAGTTTCAAGCAGCACACAGTGGCTGATTCAGTTTGCGAGGCAGAGTATGTCACTGCATCAGATGCTGCCAAAGAAGCGATGTGGCTGAGAAAATTTATCACCGAGCTCGGAGTAGCACCCTCCCTTGTTGGTCTAGTTCTGCTCTACTGTGACAGCTCTGGAGCCATTGCTCAGGCGAAAGAACCAAAGACACACCAACAGACGAAGCATATTCTGCGCCGCTACTATCTCATCCAAGAAATTGTGGATCGAGGTAACGTCGATCTTCAGAAGATCGATGGGAAGGAGAACCTAGCCGACCCATTCACTAAAGCCATTGCGGTGAAGGAGTTCGACAACTACAAGTCAAAGATGGGTATTAGATACTGCACCGATTGGCTTTAGGTCAAGTGGGAGATTGTTGGGAATAGTATCCTAAAGTCAATCGTCAGCCTGTTGACGGTTGTGCTCATTTTTGTATATGTACATAAATTATGAATTAATAAAAATTATTTTGATATTTTTCATCACAAAATATTTCATCTTCTAATGAACTCCTATGCTGTGGTGAAGTCCTTAGGACTATTTAGATTCGACAATGGAGGATTTATCGTTGAGTTCTTAAATTTGTTCGCGATCAAATGATACGTTGTTACCAAGGACGACAACGTTTATCAAGCATAGGTCATTGTGTGTCATATAGGTTGGTTGTCCTCTTAACCAATGAGTGTGGAGACACTGGTATGGCATACAGATGAGATGTAAGGGTACATCTGCACTGAACATGACCGACTCTGGAGCTATTTTTGCTGTCAAGATTTACTCCGATGGAATATGGGTATAAATATCCCTCCGATCTGAAACCACCACAGTGACTTGCAAGCAACTCACTGCACTTAGGCACTAGACTACCTGAATTTCTAATTCAGTGACGGAAGGCTGCTGGGTGTAGTCAAGTACTTGACTTGTCGGTGCGTGTGTCAAGATAGGATTGACCACTCCAGTTTAGGAGCTGTGTATAGTCGTGTTTCAATTTAGCAAAATCTTGGCCAGGGTAGTCCTTGTGAGGAGTCACAGGACTGTTTGAGTTGAGCACGATTCGGATGATCTGATCAGGGTTGACAGTTTAACCCTGAGTCATCCTAAACACAGGGGTCAAAAGGATGAATTATACAGCAACCATATTCATGTAGGTTCTGAGTGTTGCGATTGCGATTTTGACCAATCCAGACATCGAGTACCATTGCTAGATGGTCACTTCGATTAGTACAGGAATTGGTTCCTGTGCTATCGGCTTAGGTTCGAACCTGCGGGGTCACACATATCAGAGGTTCCTATCTGATCTGATGGCTGGTGTAGAATCCTACATGTTTGAGACTCAGTGATCGAGAATCAAGATTCTCTGATCATGAGTTCCACACATTATGGGTACCGGGGTCAAGAGTCCCACTGGTTGGGACTTTTCGATTAGGGTTACATATCGATGAATTCTGATACCCGATTGCCCATCGGATTTGGACTCAATATTTATGAGTAATTTAATTAGTGATTTGATTACTAATTAACTCAATTTAATTGAGTAATTATTTTTGGATCAAGTCCAATTGAATTGGATTCAGTTGGATTTGACTCGATTAGGTTAAGAATTGACCTAATCGTCAAGATGGTTTGGTCCCTGATTTGATCGGGGGTTGGACTTAGTCAATTCCTGATTTGATTAAGATTTTATTGAGCCTAATTAAGCCTAATTAAGTTGGATTTAAATTAGTCTAATTGGACCTAACTTATTTAGTTCAATTAGGTTGGTTTAAATAATTAAACCACCTTGACCCAATCTCCATGCGCCACCTCACTTCCATTGCACCCATTTGAATTCATGAGAAAAAACTTCTCATGAATTTTTTTCTTACGCCAAGCCCTCTCCACGCCCCACTTTAATGTGCCATATAAATGGATAAGGATGATTGGTTGGCCATTCAAATTCAAAATAAAGTTTGAATTTGAATGGACAATCAATCTTTACACCTTATCCCTTTTTTTACACCCTATTTATTACATGAGAAAAAATTTCTCATGAAATCACTCCATGCATAATTTAAGCCATGCCTCACACCTTTAGTGGATAAGGGATGAGTTGGTGTCCATTTGAATTCAAAATTTGATTTGAATTCAAATATGCAATTACTCATCTTTATCCTTTCTTTTGGATAAGATGTTTGACGTTGTTATAAAAGGAGGAGAAGAGTGGGGCGTGCAAGAAGAAGATTTTTGGAGAAAAATTTTGGGGCGTGAGAAGTCTTGTGCATGAGAAGGAAGTCCATATCCTTCCAAGAGAAAAAGAAAGAAAAGAAAGAAAAATGGGTGCAAGATTTTCGGTGAGTTCCCTAAAGTTTTAGCCTGGGGTTTGGGAAGTGAGAAAGTGAGCTACGAGTGTCGTGAGCCCACAAAATCTCAGAAAGATCTTTAACATCCTCTCAAGCATGTCTGTTGATGATTTGGAGCATCTGAAGAATCGACAGACACCGATCGAAGGAGTTCGATCAGCATTCACCGTCAAAAGGGCTCTACAACGAGCTAGCACTCGTGAGGAGTTGATCAGACCGAGAGCTTCATGTGAATGATTTACAGAGGTCAGATATACTGTGTGGCTACGTCACGATGATTAGACTCTTCCGACGGTAATCAGATTGCAGCGATCTATTACCCGCACAAAGGTATTGTGTTCTGAACATATTACAGTAAAGTGTTTACTGTTTGAATTTGAATTTCAAATTTAAATGAATGCATGCTATATATTATATTTAGATCTTAGTATAGGATAAATTTATATTAATTAATTAGATTAATTAATAATTTCTGCTGTAAAATAGTGATTTTGAAAAAATTTTAAAATTATTATTTTACCCCTACACTGAATTTTTGCATCAGACACTGTGCTGAAGAGGTTCAGCATGGAGAATTTCAAGAAGAGCTATCTACCGATAGGCCATAGAATTTTTCTCTCTAAGAAGGATTGCCTGACAACTCTTGAAGAGAGAGAGCATATGAGTAGAGTCCTATATGCTTTAGTCGTGGGATCTATCATGTACGTCATGACATGTATAAGACTAGATGTGGCATACTCACTAGGAGTAGTGAGTAGATACCAATATGATCCTAGAGAAAATTACTGGAAAGTGGTTAAAGCCATCCTTAAGTATTTGAGAAATACTAAGGAATAATGGTTAGTTTATGGCAAGTCAGATCTGAAACTTGTGGAGTTCACAGACTCCAGCTTTCAATCTGACCATGATGATAGTAGAAGCGTGTCAGATTATATCTTTACTCTGAATGGTGGAGCTATCTGCTGGAAGAGTTCAAAGCAGCATACTGTGGCAGACTTTGTTTGTGAGGTGGAGTACATCGTAGCATCGGATGGTGCGAAGGAAGCTGTGTGGCTGAGAAAATTTATCATCGAGCTTGGAGTAGCACCCTCCCTCGATGGTTCAGTCTTGCTCTATTGTGACAGCACTAGTGCCATAGCTCAAGCGAAGGAATTCAAAGCACACCAGCGGATGAAGCATATTTTGCGTCGCTTTCACCTGGTCTGAGAGATCATGGATCGAGGTGATGTCGACCTTTAGAAGATCGACGGAAAGAAGAACCTGGCCAACCCCTTCACTAAAACCCTGGCGATAAAGGAGTTTGACAACCACAAGTTGAAGATGGGTATTAGATACTGTGCCAAGTGGCTTTAGAAAAAGTGAGAGTTGTTGGAAAATATGTCTCAAAAGTCAATCGTCAAGCTGTTGACAATTGAGCAACCAAGTATTGTAATTGATTTGTTAATAAATAAAATATATTTTTAATATTTTCATCATAAGCTTTCATCTTCTAATGAACTCCGTTGTTATGATGAAGTCCTTAGGACTATTTAAGTTCGATAAAGAGAGGATTTATCGATTAGTCCTTAAAATTATTTACGATCAAATGATAGGCTGTTAATAAGGACGACAGCTTCTATCGAGCATAGGTCGCTGTAGGCCATATGGGTTGGTTGTCCTCTTAACCAAAGAGTATGGAGATACTAATATGGCATACAGGTGAGATGTAAGGATACATTATCATTGAACGTGACCAACTCTAGAGCATTCTGCTGTCGAAAATGACTCTGATGGGATATAGGTATAAGTGTCCCTTAGACCTGAGATCACCTCAGTGACTTGCAAGCAACCACTGTGCTTTGGTATTGGACTAACTGAATTTCTAATTCAGTGACGGAAGACTTTTGGGCACAGTCAAGTATTTGCGAAGTCAGAGTATGATCGAGATGGGATTGACCACTCCAAGAGTTGGAGAAGAATGAGTCACTGTATTTTAATTTAGCAAAATCTTGGCCAAGATAATCCATCAGATGGATTTGATTTTTTGAAATATAATGTGGACAACCTGATCAGAGTTGACAGTAAAACTCTGAGGTGTCTTATGATCATTTTGGTCAAGGGGATGAATTATATGAAAACTATATCCGTATGAGTTCTAAGAATGTTGTTCTACACATTCGACCTATCCGATCGTCGGGTACCATTGCTAGATGGTCACTTCGATTGGTACAAAAATTTATTCTTGTGCTACCGACTTAGGCTCAGACCTATGAGGTCACACACATTAGAGTTCATGATCCGATCAGATGGTTGATCAACGATTAAGAATCATTCTAGGGTTAAATAATCAATACAATTGATATTTAACCTAGTGCAAGTGTTGCAGGAGGATCGATTAGCAATTCGATTGCTAATTGACTTAATTTGATTAAGCCAATGGGCTGAGATTAAGTCTAATTAAATATAATTTAATTAAATTTAGTTTGAACTTGATTGGATCAAGTCCAATTGGTTTATTCGATAAGCCAAGTGCAAGAAAAAAACTAGTCCTAGTTCAATTAGGACTTGGGTCAACCTAATTTCTAATTTGATTAAAAAATTAAATCAAATTTAAATCTCATTTAATCTGATTAAATTAGGTTCTTAATTAGGTTAAGACCTATTTTAATTAGATTGATCTAATTTTGGTTTGATTTGGTTTGAGAAATCAAATTAAAACAAGTCATAAGATAGAATCCTAGTAAGATTAGGATTCCACCTTGCGCCACATAAGCCCCTCCCACGCCCTCTCTCTTATTCCATGCCAATTCCCTCTTATTTTGTGCGACAAAAGCCCTCTCCCAGGTCTTTTCCATATCCAAAAAGTTTCCTCTCTTCTTTCATACATGGAAAGTGGTTGTAGATTAAATCAAAGTAGGAATAAGTTTGGATTTCAAATTCTATGAGATAGAGTTTTAGAAATCCAAAACTCTTTCCTTTTGCACCAAATTTACTTAGAACTTTTTTGATATTTTTGTGTCTTTTAGGGCACACATTTTTCACCCTTTGCTGGTGGTCCATGCACAAAAATAAGGAGGAGGCACTCAAGAGTTGGACGCCTCTTATCTTGCCATGTTTGGATAAGCCTTGACTAGGTATTTGACCTAGACAAGGACTCTATCATATCTCTCTCTATAAAATGAGTTTCTTCATAAAATTTTTGAAGAATATAGAAATTTTAGAGACCTTTGGAGCATCTAAAAATTAGACAGAAAGACCTTTGGATCGTGGAGATATAATAGATACAAGATAGGGTGTCTAAGAGAGAGTAAAGAGAAAAAGAAGAGGGTCTTCTTCTAGGGTTGTTAGTTTCATCTCTTTTCTTCCTTCATCTTGAGTTTTTCTGAGAGTGTCTCAAATCTAAAACTCTTCGTCCTACTTCTCATCTTTGGAAGAATTCAAATCAAGAAGAAGGAAGTATCTGATCAACCATCGAAGAAGGATCAGCGCAGTACTAGCATACTGTGCTGATTTTCTGAAACAGGACTTCTGATCGAGATTCGTGGGCTCGTATGGATGACTCCTAGAGATTGGATGCATGTGCGGTTTGCAACATCATCCTCAAGTCTGAATTAGCAAGGTTAGAACGTCTAACTTGCAAGGTAATAGATCTGATCTATTGTTTAATACATACATTAGATGTAGTATAGAAACATATTGATATGATCAACATGTAGCTCATGCTCTATATATTTTAATTTTTTATTTAATGCTATGTAATAATCATATAATAGAATCTTAGATCTAGGGATTCTTTAATTTTAAAAAATAAATTTTGATTTATTTTAGTCTTCCACTGCCTGATCTTGAAAAGGTTTCAAGATCTAACCCTAAAATCCTAGATCTGGTTCTTTCAGTTTTATATTTTTATACATGCATAGTTCAGATTAAAAATATTTTAATCTTATTTTCTACTATGGTGTTTAAAAAATAAAGTTTTGAAATATATATGCATGCATCAAACCCCGAATTTCAACACCTACTTCTCAGTGCGAAATATTTTTCACTAGGAAGTGGGAGGAAAATGTTAGGCCATATTTGGTCAATCCACGACATGTCTGATTTTTGAAGATGTGGCAAATATTTGGCGATATGACTTGACAGTGAAATGAATATGCCCTACAAGCCAATCGACTTATGTATATAAGAAATTTTTTTTATAATCTTTCAGACTTATGTAAATGATATTTTATATTAATAAAATGTATTTTTTTTATTTCATCATGTGCTACATCTTATATTTTTAATTGAGATCATGATGAATCTCATAGATCAGGACAATGGTTTTAGAGTTATGATGAGATCATATCTATGAGACCTAAAACTTTAAAATCTTGATCTAGAATATTTCTAATTAGAGGGATATTGAGTTGGAGATCGATGTTCTGAAAGAACTAGCACATCCTATGTATGCTCGGTAGAGAGGGTATCTGATCTCACAAGCTACTTATGTGAGACACTAATACAAGGGTATGGGTGCTCATTAGAGAATAAGTTTACTGAATTGATCCGACATGAGAAACATCTTATGAAATTCTAATGTCAAGAGATGCTTTTCTAGTAGGGGTTGTGCATGTGATCCTTATATCTGAGACCACCATGGTACCTTGTATATATAAAACTATAATTTTGGTTCATACTCATTTATGACTTAATCATGTATGAGTGTTCTGGATATAGTGGATTATGTATGGAGGTTATGAGTAGGTCAATATAGAATCGATCACTCTTAGTAAAATGAGATCGCATCCTACTAGTTCCAATCGAGAGATGATTCAAGAAGACTTTGATCAAAGTAGAATAAAAATTAGAAAGAATTTTTAATATTTTATTAATCAAATTATCATCTTATGATCAAGAGAAATATGAATATAAAATTAGATTTGACTTGGTTCCATATCCATAATCATATTCGAGATACTGGATGATCGAAGGATTGAATTGTACGGTAACTTACCACTGAAGGATATTTTTGATATTTTTATCAAAAAATTTTATATCTTTTGGATAGGTATGATACATTGCTAGATGTCAATCATGTCTTGTAGGTTTTCATGAATTGAAGAGTTTAATTCATGGGTCAATTAGAAAGGATTCTAATTTGACAACTTAGATATACATCGATTTGACCTAATTCAATTAGATGGACTCTAATCAATTCGGATCAACATAAATCTAGACCTACTACTGGCTAGATGTAAAACCTAAAGGGTCACACATATCAAAAAATTAGTCAAAGATTTTATTTGATTTAATCATGGGATATTGGATCCGGATTGGGTGCCTAATTGACAAGCTAGCACTTGTTGGCTAACCCAAGCTCCTAACCTAATCTATTTGGATTTGAAACCTTGCTAATAAATCAACTAAAATTAAGTGAGACTTAATTTGATTAGTGTCTATTTTAATTAACCTTAATTGAGAATTTTTTCATAATTTTAAGATCATTTATCAAGAGTCCCAAGTTGGTAGGACTCTTGGTGTAAGGCGCCACATTGTTTGGCGCAAGAAATGTGCACGTACAAGAAGTCCTTCTCCAAAGGGATTTTACTCCGAATTTCTATGTCATTTTAATCCTTATTTGATGAGGTTTAATGCCTAATTTTATGAGATTTTAATGAGATTAAAATCTATGGCTTATGGGGTATGGAAATCAGATCATGCATTTTGGTTTTAGTGCATGAGGTCTTGTTACGTGTGAGAGGATTAGAGTCCTTTTCATGGAAGGATCTAATCCTAATTTTTGATGCCAACTAATTTCTTTCCTTTATCTTATTGCACGCCATTTTTGAAGAATTTTAATGGGATTAAAATACCTAAATGGTGTGGAGATAAAGTGGATAATGTTTGGCGCATGGTTTTGGTGCACGGTAATTGTTCTTAGTGTGCAGATTGGCTAAGAGTCCTTCTGCATGTTAATCACCTTTTTGGGGTAAGGATCAGAGGGCCAAGATTTAATCCCTACCTTTGGTTGAGTGATTTAACCAAGTCAAAACACATTTGGAGGGCCAAGATGGGGTCTTAATGGCGCCAATTCTAGAAGGCTGAAAATTCTTCGTAACTTTTCACGTATCAATTCTCTCCCAGAGTTTTAAATTAAATCAAAGGCCTTAATCAGATTATGGCGTGGGATTTGGATGGCTAGGATTAGGTTTGACCTAGTCAAACAATCATAAAGAAGTCCGATTATTGAAAAGAAGTCAAACGATGCTTAAACATCGTATGAATTCATAACGCATAACAACGGTCCTTCTGATTAAAGGACGTATTTGATACGTTAATAACCCGATTCAAAGCTTTTATGAATAGATATATTAGCGTCTATTCGTATGTTATAAATACCTCCCTGATCTGGATAAAAATCAATCAGAAGTCTGATAAAGTTTCTTCCTTCCCTTGTTAAGACAAGATCTTGTAGTTTTAAGACAAGGGGTCTTCTTTAAAACAAGGTCTTAGACTTCAAGACAAAGAGTCTTCCATTAGGACAAGGGTTTAGGAAGATCTTTTTGAAAGGCGAAGAGAGGGGTTTAGGCCATTTAAGAGAAAATTGATGAAAGAGTGCTGAGAATTGGTCTTAGCAAGGCAAGATAGTTCTCGGAAGGAGAATTTGATAAGGTAAGGTTCTGTCGGAGCATTTCTTTGATCCTGATTTCGTGTGGATCACCTGTTGGAGGGCAAATATTTGGGCACCTTGTGGAAAAGAAAGGATACCGCCTTCTTTCATTCTTCACCAACCTAAGATTTCATTTCTAAACCTCACTTATAGGCATATATGTTTGATTGAATACATCAACGGAGATCCTAGGATTTTGGATTTCGGGTTTATCGGATTTCATAAAAATTTTGAAATCTAGTCTTCCATTGCGTGATCCAAAACCCAACAGACGGTTCAAAGCATATGATTTGAGCGACGTCATGTGATTTGAGTGGTGTCACAGACTTCGGTGTCTAGCAGATCACCACGTAAGATCGATAACCCGATGATGCCTACATCGTCAGGTTTCTACCATCCCATGCCACCTCCACCTAGGCTCCCCCTGAGCCATCCCCCAGATTGGACACTCCCCAGGAGCACTTGGCATGTGGGCCTCGTTGGATTGGCACTTTGCTATGTAGATTTCCAATTCCTCCGGATGTGGGTGACAGGTCTTATGGCAGCCTGCTAACACCCACTATTTTGACTCCGACGACGTCCGTCGTGATGGCTTTGACAACCATGACCCTAAGATCGACGTGCGCCAACACCTGGCAGGCTCTCATCTATAAAAAGAGAGAGAAAGAGAAAATAGGGGGTCTTTTGGACTTTCTTTGTAGGTGCTCGATTCTGTATCGACGCCTGTCTGTTTTAACGACTTGCAATCCTCAGTTGGAGTCTAGCCACTCCAGCTGATTCCGCCACATCAATCAGATCGGAGAGGACCAACAACAATAGATATTAGACATGTTGATAGATCTTATATGTCTAACATTGCTTATGAAATACTAGCTAAACTGCACGTGCTTAAGCACAATGTGGGCCGGCTAACTATATAAATCTTGCTATATATTTTTCTTTGTTATGTACAAATATTTTTGTGTATTATTTGGGTTAGGTTTGATTGGTTTTGGGCTAGACATAAGATTTGCAAAGAATTTGAATCGAAAGAGGCCCAAAAAAATTGGAAAAAAAGAGCAATTTTTTGTGCACCATGCACGCACGGTGATTGGAACACGTGGGGAGGTGGGTTGGGGGTGTGACGGGGAGATGGAATAAAAAAAAAATAGTGGCATGCGTCAATCACCGTGCATAGTGCAGAGCGATCTGCATTGCATGCGGTACAATAAGAATTTTGCTGGAAAAGAATCGGACCGGGCTCGGATAAAATTATGGGCTGACTAATTTGAGTCACGGTGCTCTTAGGTGATCCACTCAAATTGCACCAGTCATCTTCGGCCATGTATCATAGAATGGTGAAATGATGCAGCGATTGACGTGGCATAGCCTCCTGAAAATCCAATTGGTCCGCAACGAAGGGGTCAATATCTGTACGAGAAATTTAATCTGGACGGTGAATAACAGGGAGCAATGTAATCGGGCGGCGGAAATTTTATCCCGCATTCGGAAGTCTATGCAAAAATCTGCACCTTTCCGTTTCCGGACGCTTCTGGAAGCTGAGCCCCGTTCCACCAATTCCCATTCTCCTCTCTTTTTGTTTTTCTTTCCTCTCCCTTTCGTCGATGAGCCTGGCGGTGGCTTCTTCGGACATCTGTCAGCTCCCATTTCGCTGCTTCGAGCACCAAGAGGTTTATACAACCTCTTCCTCTTCCTCCTCTTTTGGTTATGCTGTCTCCCACTCTGTCTTTGGAAAGAATTCTTGATATATTTTTTTGATTCTGCTACCATGTTCGACTTGCTCGTGGATGCATTTGTGCTTGTTTTGTTGCTAAAATTCTTGTGTATTTTGTGTGGCTTGAGGTTTTTCGTGCTATTCATTTACTTGCTTATAGTTTTATTCTTTTTGAGGGGTTGCGGCCTTCCTCTTTGGGCAGCATAAGTGACAATAGTGTTGCTAATCAACTTGGTGGTGGGATTTCTACACTTCGACTTGATGGGGCTAATCTTTGGATGCTGAGAAAGTGAATACCTGGTATGTTAAAGAGGGATCCTGTTACTGTGTCTGATCCAAGCTATTATTTATTGTCCATGGATTAGCATGCAACTTGATAGCCCATTTGGCTTGTAAAGTATTCTTCATTTTATTTATTTATTTTCACATTTTGGTACGAAGCATTGCTGAGTTGGGTATGAATTCCCTTTCCTGAGCTCAGTACTTGGATCTTCTACTTGTGACTTTCCTACAGCTGGATTGATTAAATGTTAATTCTAGAAAACACTGGGCATCTGGCCTTTGCTAGCACGGTCTAGCATGAATATTGTCCCGTGGTATTTCAAATTCTGATTGTTTTCTTAAATTCACTGTTATAACCCAAAACCTAATTCAGCTCACAAAAGTCCAAAATAAAAAAAAAAAAAAAAAACAGAGGAATTCAAAATCGGAAAGAAGACTCCCGATAGGAGTCTTCTTCTCCGGCGAGATCCGGGCTAGATCAGGACTCCTAGGACCCCTCGAAGTCCTAGGGCCCCCTATAAGAATACCCTTTTCCCTTGAGACCGGACATTGGCCTCTTCCCTCTCTCCTTCTCTCCGATTTTTCCGAAATAGAGCCGCGGACACCACCTTGTCTTCACCGTGACTGCTCTCCGACGAAGTCACCGGAGGTCAAGGTAAGCTTCCCTCTTTTTCCTCTCTTCCTTCCCCTTCTTTCCGTGCTCTTGTGCGCGGCTGCCGGCAACGAGAGTCGCCGATTTTCGATCGGGGAAAGAGACCTCTGTTTTGGTCTCTTTCCCGTAGATTTTTCCGGCACCGGCGATCGAAATCGATCGCCGGCCACGCTCCTCCGTGACCGAGGGAGTGGCCCCCGTCGGCCGCTGGCCTCCGCTGCGGCGGTCGTGGCCTGAACGGCCCGGCAAAAGAGGGGATGCCGGTCCCCTGTTCCGGCGCGGGCAGAGCCAAGAAGAAGAAGAAGAAGAAGAAGAAAAAGAAAAGAAAAGAAAAAGAAAAGAAAAGAAGAAAAGGAAAAGAAAAGAAAAAGAAAAGAAGAAAAAAGAAGAAAAAAAAAAGAAAAGAAAAAGAAGAAAAAAAAAAGAGAGAAAAAGAAAAGAAAAGAAAAGAAAAGAATAAATATAATAATAATAATAATAACAAAATATATATATATATATACTTATATATATATATATATGAACAAATAAATAAATAAATAAATAAATAATAAAATAAAATAAAATAAAAATGATAAGAGAGAGAGTTTCTCTCTCCTCTCTCTTCTTTCAGTCTGAACCTGACTTTCTCTCTCTGGAATTGGACTTTCTCTCTCTAGGTTGTTTCTCTTTCTTGATGAATTTCTCTCTCTCTAAAGTTATTCCTCTAAGATTAGCGAAGTGGAAGGCTTTATCTGATGTTTTTGATCGAGTTTAGGAAAGAGTCGATTTTAAGTGAGGTTTTGAATTGGGATTTGTTTAGATTTAATTTTGAATTAAAATTAATATAAAAATATAATTTTGAATAATAGGCACGGAAGAATCACTTAGAAGTTAGTCGATCTGTTCATTCAGTGCTCCGTGAAAGGTAAGTAATGAATCATCTTCTCGAGATATTCCATATTTATTCTGAAAATAAATAATTATTCTCTGAAATTATGTATGATTTATGAAATTATGTTTTAAAAGAATAGTGCTTTTGAAATATTATGGTACGTCGATTTATGCACATGTTCAGTGAAAAATTATGATATATTATGGTACTAAGTATTTTGATACAGATCGAATTTATGCTCTCAGCCTAATTATGTTTCAGTGGGCCCTGCCAATGGGGATTATATGTTGGTACTCAGTGGACCCTGCCAGTGGGGGTTGTGTGCTGGTGTTTGTGGATCCTGCCAATGGGGGTTGTGCGCTGGTATTTGTGGACCCTGCCAGTGAGAGTTGTGCGCTGGTATTCTGTGGACCCCGCCAATGGGGGTTAAACGTTGGTCATAGTCGAGGCTGTTGAGTTACGAGTGTTTTGAATCGAATCGGATTTATGATTATATTATATGTGAATATTTGAAAATATTTGATTTGTATTAAATCAGCATGAAATATAATCTTATGTTTATTTGCAGTATTATTCTTGAAAATTATATAATATCTGAATTATCTAGTTGAGATATTTGTTATTTACTGGGCTGTCTAGCTCATTACCTTTCTTTCTATTTTTCAGATTCAGATAATTAATTTCGAGCGTGGGACGAAATATTGGGACAGAGCTTTTAGAAGCGAGATTAGCATTGTCAACTTCATTGAACTTAGATCTATTATTTTATTGTTAGCAAAAATTTTATTGGATGTAAGACATTTGATTTAATTATTTGAATTACAGTTGAATAATAATTATTTGAATTTATTCCGCTGCGATGCATTGATATCGTGATGAGATGCCTTGCATGTTTATGGAGAGAGTTCTTCATGAGTATGCGGCGGTTGTCGCGACCCTTGATTCATAATCTCGGGTCGGGGGCGTGACATTCACTATATGAGCTGACCGATTTTCTTTATTTGTCAAGATAGCCTACTACTTGATCTCCTTGTTTTACGAGGCGATAAGACCGCACTACTTGGGGTATGTCATCTGTGACATAGTTTCCCCTTACATAATCCTTGCTTTTTACAAGCTCTCGTATGCTAGCATACCAATTGAATTCTCCAAGCAGTATCTAGGGAGGATGTCAAAGCCGGTACCTACAGAAGAAACTCCTGTTGTATATTAAAGTTTGAAAGAAAGTATTCTCGACTGGATTTTTTTCGTATGCCAAAACATGGGCAAGCCCTTGACTAGTCTACACAGTTCTGTATGCTAAGTTAGACAAACCTGCTTTTACATTATTTAGATTGTCAAAGAAGAATCGGTGAGCCTTCGTTTCTTGGATGATGATTTCAGCCCTTTTGATATGGAGACTGAGACATCTGTATCTTTGTACTGAACAAATAAAGAAATAGGGGTGCAGTTCATTCCTTTTCCCTCCGGCACTTCTCAATTTGGCAAATTCATTGTATCCATAATTTTGATCTGCATAGCTTTGTCCCACTTCATGTGATGATGCTGATCTTATTACATAATTTGTTGATGAATATCAACTATCTTGACAAAGTCATGAGCTTTGATGGTGCTCCCTGAGGTGGGGCAATACATCTTTCATTGGTAGTCACCTAAATGAATCTTGTAGTTTTGTATGCATCCTAGTAAAGGAAATTGTTTGAGACAGACTGAATATATTTGGAAAAACATGCATCCTATTGAAATGCTTGAGCGGTTGCTTATTGTTTCTTTTGATATTGCAAGTATCAAAGAAAAGTCTATGTCGTGTGTAAATATAATTCCCTTGATATTGTTGACATAATCCTTAATAATGTGCCCTGTGCAAGCTAGGGAGATCATTTCATGTTTTGAAAGTTATCACTTGGTCTAGAAATTTTTTACCATGAAAGTTGATTTTAGAAGATTTTTGCTACTTGAATGCTTTGAGACCTTTGCTCAAGGAGAAGAATGATAAAAATGCTGATTTTTTTTCAGAAGTTTTGAAATCATCAAAGTTAGTGAATTAGTAAAACTTAAGGAATTCTAGTTGGTTTTTGGTTTTGTTACATTTTCTTTTCCTTTTGCAAAGCATCTAATTTTTGTGTTAGCTAGATTTTTGATTTTTTAAATGGGAAGATAGTTTTAGCATCCTTTTGTTAAAAAAAAAATAAAAACTAAGCATCCACATAATGGCTTATTACTGTTGTAGATTGGTTTGGAGAACTTCTAGAGGTAAAACTGTTTCTTTCTTTATTACTTTATCTGTATGTTTTCTTTTTATACTGTCTATCTTCTTAATCTCCATCTCTGTCTTCTTAAATTTAAGATTTTTGTTCTTTTATTTATTGTCATATCTAAACCAACAAACTTTGCTGATTATATCTTCTCTATCTCTAGTTGATACAACCAAAGGTGCTTGGAACGATATATACGGCCATGTTGTCTCTATTTCTTAAATCATTTCTTACATGTTGATCAAAGGCCTCTTTTGAATAATATAAGTTTTGATGATTTCATCATTTTGCAAAGTTGTACCAATACATAACTATATATGTTTTCCAAGAACATGTCTTCTTGTTTTTCAGAAAAAACTAGTAAGGTGAAATTTTATAGATGAAGAAAGGAATGTTGCTTTTGAGCTTTTCTCATTTTCTATGACATGGTATCAGCTCTGTCAGTGCATATTATGTTAGATAGGTCTTGAGGAATATCCAAATCACTTGATGGGATGCCCCACAAAATTTCATATTGGTTTTGTTGGGTATAAAATAACCCCAGCCGAAGTTCGTAAGAGGCCAATCCTCCCAGGACTCTTTCGGCTTCCGACCTTGTATGGCGTCTTTCTGAATTCTCCCGGCCGTTTGAGCTTCTACAGTACCATCTAGACTCCTCCAGCAGTTGACCTTCCATAGTGTCCTCCAGATTTCTCCAACGAACGAACTCCTATCATATCCTCCGGACTTTTCCAATAATGAGCTCCTTCAGTCGTCTATCGGACTGCTCCAAATGCTCACTGGGCTTCACTATCTGCTGATTTCCTACAGTGATCGACTACTCTCAGAATCTCTTTCAGACTTCCTCCTGTCACGATCGACTTTACTCCGAGTTTCTCCCGGACTTCGTCAATGTCCGGGCTTCTCCAACAACAGGACTTCTATAGTAACCAGACTCCATCCAAGTTTCTACAGTGGTCGACCGTCTTTCGAATGTCATCCGAGCTTCTACAGTAAGCGAATTTCGTCCGAACTTTTATTGCAAACGGACTTCAGTCGAGCTTCTACAATAAGCGGTTTCCATCCGGACTTCCACGACAATCGGTCTCCATCCGAGCTTCTACAGTAAGCGGCCTCCTTCCGGACTTCTGCAAGAACCGAATTTCGTTCGAACTTCTACATCAGACAAATTCCAGACGGACTTCTCTAGCAATCAGACTCCAGTCGGATTTCTCCAGCAGAAAGTTTCCGTCCGGGCTTCTACAGTAGATGACTTCCATCTGCAGCATCAATGCTTAAGGCACCCAACCACAGTTAACCCGTCATCTACCTTAGAAACATCCGAGCTTCTCTTAGATTACTGAGACAGAGAGCTATTCCGCTCCACCAGACATCCCAACCGAGCTTCAGCCGTCCGATCTGAACTCTCCAGCAAGTCGCGACAACGAACACCACTCCACTCTCTGTAACAAACTCCACTACTCTCCATAACAAACTCCACGTGGTCCCGAACGGCTCACTACCAGGCAGTTACAGACGTCGCTGTCAATCGGTTACGCTCTTCCGTCTATAAAAGAGACTCCCCCAGATACATTCTCCTCTAAGCTCTAAGCACTATCTCTAAACTCTGCTAAAATCCCATTCGAGTACTCCATTTCTGTTGAAGCAGAGTACTGACTTGAGCATCGGAGAGTGTTGCCGGAGCACCCCCAACTCTGGTTTAGACTTTCCTTGCAGATCCCGACGGCGGCCGTGATCCCCTCGACTCCAGCTTCTTCGGTATCGGCAGAATTCTGCACCAACAGGTATTTTTCAATGTGTTAAAAAAACATATGTCGGTTCATATACAGATTTAAATCTGTAAACATGGATATTTTTGTATCAAGCAATGTTGCAAGAATTGCTTCATAGAATCTACGATTTGATAGTTTTATATATATCTACCACCATTCAGTTATAACTTCTAATGGCTAAAGCAAGGACAACTTTCTAAATGGATCTAGAACTTAGTTTGTTTAGACTAGATGGTACCTTGCTTTGAGGTATATAGATGAGGAAATTAATTAATAGCAGCTAGCTTATTAAGATTTCGAAAATGCCAACTGTATAAAGAAGTAATTTTTTTCTAAAATGAAAAATATAAATAATTTGCACTGGTAATCATGAAGTTTGACTTATGAAACAAGCACCAAAATCACAAAATATGGCTGTCCAAATCACGAAATATGGTTGTGGAGTGAAGATAGAAAAAATTGCTACAATCTCCCGGAGCCATCATTGTTGAAATATTGCAACAATCTGTCAGAACCATTAAGGTTTCATGTAGGAAAATTAATCATATTGCTTAGACATTCCAGGGAATGTTAACTTGACGTATTGGCTGTTTGATAGCAATCATCTTTACTTGCTCCAGATATGGAAAAATGTGTTCTTGTTCAATATTTGTACAAGGTTACACACTTAATTTGTTTAGGTACTCAGTTTCTATTATAACTTTTTATTTATTTCTGCACATGATTAAGTGAATTGTGCATACTGCATATTATAATCTTTGTGAGAGTATGCTTGCTGTTTAAGTACCCTGGTTTCAGCAAAATTTAGTTCTTATACAATCTGTCTTCGTGCATGGGGTTTTCCAAGAGGCTAAATTGGGTACAGTGCTGAGATTAAGGGCTTTACTCTATAGAGGACTAGGATACCACATTAAGTGGCTGAGCTTTATTTTCTTTCTATTAGGTGAAGAGTCCTTGCTTGCAACATATTTTCTTTAATAAGCTGCATGTGTGGTCTATTAATAAGTCCTCCCACCCTTGTACTTCAAAAACTTTAAATGCTAATGAGCTTTCTTGGGGGTCCCTCCCTTTCTTTGTGTAAGGTGATTATGCTATCCATCTCTCTCTCATGATTTTGTGGGAACTTTTAAGGGACGGCTTGCAAGAGTTAAAATCATTACTAATCTCTGTTTTGGGTGTCGGTACCCTTCTTGACTGAACTCTTCTCAAATCCACTCTATAGGCATAAATTCATAAACTATCCATATGAAATACTAGACTTTGCCCAATTTTGTTATCTGGTAGTTCGCTGACAGGCAAGCAGAAAACTTCTAGTAAGCCTGTAACTTTATTATCGGCATCTCTTCGAAACTGATCTAACGATGGATATTGATTGCCTTGAAATTTGCCTCTGGTGAGTTAATCAAATTTTAGGTACGGTACATTGGTGTGAAAACCTTGCGCAAATCTATGTTGATACATAGCAACCCTATTGCCTTTAGACCTATTAATAACATGAAAAAGCCCAGATTACTTATCAAATTTAATCCTGCATCTTGGTGGTTATCTATGTCATCATAACAAGTACATGGAGGGGTAATGGTAAACTTAAGTTGCTGCAACATTACAAGGAAATAACTAACATAATTTGGATGTGCAGTACCTCAGGAACACATGATTGAAAGGATCAAGTTCTATGGTTTTAGAAATATATATTTCATTTTCTATGGGTTCGATAATAAATCTTCAATATGTATTGAGAAATTAACTGGATTGATGTTCATAAGTGTATAATAACAGCACATGCTTAGTTGCTCAATGAACAGTGCTTGGAGGTAGTCGAGGGAACAAGTGTGACTTTAGAAATTTGAAACTTATAGAAATAACAGAAGTTGTAGAATCTCGATGATACGGACATCATGATATTTTCAAGCTGACGAACTGACTGATATTTTGGATTCTAGAAATTCTGAAATTCTGTTGCTTTTGGACGCTCCGTGTGACACATGGGAATAAAAACACTTGTAAATGGATCAGCCTGCTTGGTGATTGTGTGATAGCCCAACCAAATCAAGCCCACATAAGCCCAAAACAGAAAAAAAAAAAAAAAAAAAAAATAGAAAAAAAAATAGAGCAACCGGGAAGAAGACTCCCGGTAGGAGTCTTCTTCTCCGGCGAATCCCGAGCAAATTAGGACTCCTAGGACCCCTCGGAGTCCTAGGGTGCTCTATAAGAAGACCCCCTCCCTCTTGAGACCGATCATTGGCCTCCTCCCTCTCTCTTTCTCTCCGTTCTTCTCGATCGAAGGCCGCGGACACCCTTTGATTTCTCGCCGTGATTGCCGCCGACGAGGTCTCCGGAGGCTGAGGTAAGTTTTCCTCTTCCTCCCCTCTTTCTTCTCCTTCCTCCCCGTGCATTTGTGCGCGGCTGCCGGCGACAAAAATCGCCGATTTTCGATCGGGAAAGGGACCTCTGTTTTTGGGTCTCTTTTCCTTGAAGTTTCCGGCGCCGGCGATCGGAATTGATCGCCGGCCACCCTCCTCCGTGACCGGGGGAGTGATTCCCGTCGGCCGCCGGCCTCCGCCGCGGCGGCCGTGGCCCGAATGGCCGGTCAAGGCCGAGGGGACGCCGGTCCCCTGTTCCGGTGCGGGAAGAACCGAGAAGAAGAAGAAGAAAAAAAAGAAAAAGAAAAGAAAAGAAAAAGAAAAGAAAAGAAGAAAAAGAAAAAGAAAAAGAAGAAAAAGAAAAGAAAAGGAAAGAAAAAGAAGAAAAAAAAAAAAGAAGAAAAAGAAAAGAAAAGAAAATAATAATAATATTAATAAAAATAAATAAATAAATATATATGTATATTTATATATATATATATATAAGTAAGTAAATAAATAAATAAATAAATAAATAAATAAATTAATTAAAATTGATGAGAGAGAGAGTTTCTCTCTCTTCTCTCTCTCCTTTTCAGTCTGAACTCTGACTTTCTCTCTCTAGAATTGGACTTTCTCTCTCTACTTTCTCTCTCTAGAATTTTCTCTCTCTAGAATATTTCTCTCTCTTGATGGATTCCTCTCTCTCTAAAGTTATTCCTCTAGGATTAACGTAGTGGAAGGCTTCATCTGATGATTCTGATCAAGTTTAGAGACGAGTCTGATTTTAAGCGAGATTTTGATTTTGAGATTTGTTAGATTTAATTTTGAATTAAAATTAATGTAAAAATATAATTTTGAATAATAGGCACGGAAGAATCTCCTAGAAGTTAGTCGATCCATTCATTCAGTGCTCCGTGAAAGGTAAGTAATGAATCATCTTCTCGAGATATTCCATATTTATTCTGAAAATAAATAATTATTCTCTGAAATTATACATGATTTATGGAATTATGTTTTGAAAGAAAAGTGCATTTTGAAATGTTATGGTATATCGATTTATGCACATATTTAGTGAAAGATTATGATATATGTTGTGGTACTAAGTGTTTTGATACAGATCGAATTTATGCTCTCAGCCTAACTATGTTTCAGTGGGCCCCGCCAATGGGGATTATACGTTGGTACTTTGTGGACCCTGCCAGTGGGGGTTGTGCGCTGGTATTTGTGGATCCTGCCAGTGGGGGTTGTGCGCTGGTATTTCTGGACCCTGCCAGTGGGGGTTGTGCGCTGGTATTCTGTGGACCCCGCCAATGGGGGTTAAACGTTGGTCATAGTCGAGGCTGTTGAGTTACGAGTGTTTTTGAATCGAATCGGATTTATGAATATATTATATGTGAATATTTGAAAATATTGGATCTGCATTAAATCAGCATGAAATATATTTTTATGTTTTATTTGCAGCATTGTTCTTGAAAATTAAATAATATCTGAATATCTGGTAGAGATACTTGTTACTTACTGGGCCGTCTAGCTCATTACCTTTCTTTCTATTTTTCAGATTCAGATAATTAATTTCGAGCGTGGAAAGAAATTTTGGGACAGAGCTTTTAGAGGCGAGATTTAGCATTGTCAACACTTCAATTGAATTTAGATTTATTGTTTTAGAAAAATTTTATTGGATGTAAGACATTTGATTTAATTACATGAATTACAGTTGAATAATTAATTATTTGAATTTATTCCGCTGCGATGCATTGATATCGTGATGAGATGCCTTGCATGCTTATGGAGAGAGTTCTTCATGAGTATGCGGCGGTTGCCGCGACCCTCGATTCACAAATCTCGGGTCGGGGGCGTGACAATTAATATGGTATCAGAGCATAAGTGGATAAATTATGACACATAGAATTTAACATATATGAGTGTAGGTGGGTAGACATTAGGAATATTGGGACGTTAGAGTATGAGAATCATAATAAACCCATCCTAACAAATAGATCAATGAATCTAATAAGGTTTTACTACCACAAGGTTACCATGCCACCCCGTAGAATGACAAGAACTACTCAAGGAATTGCAAGAGAGACATCACAACCACGGGATGGTAGCACTCCCCATCTGACCAGTGGCACCCCTCAAGAGGAGGGAGTTGTAGATCCTAATGGGAGTACTTCGAGAGCACGTCAAGAACCAGATATGGCTCAGTTAATGCAGACCCTAATCAGGATGGTACGAGCGCAACAACAAATGCAGCAGCAAATGTTTGAACAACAGCAGATACAACGAGATACACAACAACATCAGCATCCACCACCACAACATGGAGAGCAACCAGTACAACGGAACAATATTTCAGAATTTAAAAAGCTTGCTCCTCCAGCTTTCAAGGGAACTACCGAACCTTTGGAGGCTGATAACTGGATAATGGAGATGGAGAAGGCTTTCGCTGTCCAAGAGTATCTTGATGAAGAAAAGATTCGATATGCAGCTTATTTACTACAAGGAGAAGCATACAACTGGTGTCAGCGACTACAGCGCAAGCATGAACAAGACGGCGAAATACTTACCTGGGAAAGGTTTCGGATTGCATTCTATGATCAGTATTTTCCTCGGAGTATAAGGATCCAGAAAGAGCAAGAGTTTATTTATTTGAAGCAAAAGGGTATGAGTGTGACTGAATATGAAGCAAAATTTACAGAGTTAGCCAAATTTGCTCCGAGATTAGTGGATGGTGAGCAAGAACGTGTTCACAAGTTTGAGATGGGACTGAGAACTAAGATTCGAAAACAAGTGGTTCCATATGAATTGACAACTTATGCAGATGTGGTAAACAAAGCACTGATAATTGAAAGAGAAGTCAATGCAGAATGCATGGAAAGGGAAAGAAAGCAAAGAAAGAGAGCACAATCAAATGATACCCAAGGGCAGAATAATAAAAACATCAAAAGATCAGCTAAGGGAGCAGTAGACAATAAGACTCAACAGATTGATGGTGAGCCGTGTTCCAGATGTGGCAAAAATCATACAGAAAAGGATTGCTATTGGAATATCGGTGCTTGTTTCAAATGTGGACAGAAGGATCATAAAATTGCTAGCTGCCCGCTAAATACTGAAAATCAAGCTGGCAAAAGAACTCATGAAGGACAACAGAAGGGAGGCGGACAGATTTCTAAAACCCAGGGAAGAGTTTATGCGCTTACTCAACAGAATCCACAAGCTTCCAATACAATGGTGACAGGTATGAAAAATTTCGAGGACGAAATTTCTTTTTAGGGGTGAAGAATGTGATAGCCCAACCAAATCAAGCCCACATAAGCCCAAAACAGAAAAAAAAAAAAAAAAAAATAGAAAAAAAAATAGAGCAACCGGGAAGAAGACTCCCGGTAGGAGTCTTCTTCTCCGGCGAATCTCGAGCAAATTAGGACTCCTAGGACCCCTCGGAGTCCTAGGGTGCTCTATAAGAAGACCCCCTCCCTCTTGAGACCGATCATTGGCCTCCTCCCTCTCTCTTTCTCTCCGTTCTTCTCGATCGAAGGCCGCGGACACCCTTTGATTTCTCGCCGTGATTGCCGCCGACGAGGTCTCCGGAGGCTGAGGTAAGTTTTCCTCTTCCTCCCCTTTTTCTTCTCCTTCCTCCCCGTGCATTTGTGCGCGGCTGCCGGCGACAAAAATCGCCGATTTCCGATCGGGAAAGGGACCTCTGTTTTTGGGTCTCTTTTCCTTGAAGTTTCCGGCGCCGGCGATCAATTCCCACCCTCCTCCGTGACCGGGGGAGTGATTCCCGTCGGCCGCCGGCCTCCGCCGCGGCGGCCGTGGCCCGAATGGCCGGTCAAGGCCGAGGGGACGCCGGTCCCCTGTTCCGGTGCGGGAAGAACCGAGAAGAAGAAGAAGAAAAAAAAGAAAAAGAAAAGAAAAGAAAAAGAAAAGAAAAGAAGAAAAAGAAAAAGAAAAAGAAGAAAAAGAAAAGAAAAGGAAAGAAAAAGAAGAAAAAAAAAAAAAGAAGAAAAAGAAAAGAAAAGAAAATAATAATAATATTAATAAAAATAAATAAATAAATATATATGTATATTTATATATATATATATAAGTAAGTAAATAAATAAATAAATAAATAAATAAATAAATTAAAATTGATGAGAGAGAGAGTTTCTCTCTCTTCTCTCTCTCCTTTTCAGTCTGAACTCTGACTTTCTCTCTCTAGAATTGAACTTTCTCTCTCTACTTTTTCTCTCTAGAATTTTCTCTCTCTAGAATATTTCTCTCTCTTGATGGATTCCTCTCTCTCTAAAGTTATTTCTCTAGGATTAACGTAGTGGAAGGCTTCATCTGATGATTCTGATCAAGTTTAGAGACGAGTCTGATTTTAAGCGAGATTTTGATTTTGAGATTTGTTAGATTTAATTTTGAATTAAAATTAATGTAAAAATATAATTTTGAATAATAGGCACGGAAGAATCTCCTAGAAGTTAGTCGATCCATTCATTCAGTGCTCCGTGAAAGGTAAGTAATGAATCATCTTCTCGAGATATTCCATATTTATTCTGAAAATAAATAATTATTCTCTGAAATTATACATGATTTATGGAATTATGTTTTGAAAGAAAAGTGCATTTTGAAATGTTATGGTATATCGATTTATGCACATATTTAGTGAAAGATTATGATATATGTTGTGGTACTAAGTGTTTTGATACAGATCGAATTTATGCTCTCAGCCTAACTATGTTTCAGTGGGCCCCGCCAATGGGGATTATACGTTGGTACTTTGTGGACCCTGCCAGTGGGGGTTGTGCGCTGGTATTTGTGGACCCTGCCAGTGGGGGTTGTGCGCTGGTATTTCTGGACCCTGCCAGTGGGGGTTGTGCGCTGGTATTCTGTGGACCCCGCCAATGGGGGTTAAACGTTGGTCATAGTCGAGGCTGTTGAGTTACGAGTGTTTTTGAATCGAATCGGATTTATGAATATATTATATGTGAATATTTGAAAATATTGGATCTGCATTAAATCAGCATGAAATATATTTTTATGTTTTATTTGCAGCATTGTTCTTGAAAATTAAATAATATCTGAATATCTGGTAGAGATACTTGTTACTTACTGGGCCGTCTAGCTCATTACCTTTCTTTCTATTTTTCAGATTCAGATAATTAATTTCGAGCGTGGAAAGAAATTTTGGGACAGAGCTTTTAGAGGCGAGATTTAGCATTGTCAACACTTCAATTGAATTTAGATTTATTGTTTTAGAAAAATTTTATTGGATGTAAGACATTTGATTTAATTACATGAATTACAGTTGAATAATTAATTATTTGAATTTATTCCGCTGCGATGCATTGATATCGTGATGAGATGCCTTGCATGCTTATGGAGAGAGTTCTTCATGAGTATGCGGCGGTTGCCGCGACCCTCGATTCACAAATCTCGGGTCGGGGGCGTGACAGATTGCCATTTGGCTTACTAAAGCAATTGATATATAATGCTTTTCTCAGCTCTAAAGAAATCGAGGTTATTCTCAGGGTGTATAGATGTAAAGTGTCCTTTCATATATATATATATATTTTTTTATCATTCTAACAGTAATGATTGGCTTGATATCTGATATATGTTATCTCATTCACGGGATGGCTGAACCTTTTTACACAGTTTCAGCAGATAGTGAAACCACTGGTGATGACAAAGTGCAATCTGCTTTTCCTGATCTTGCAATTAGTATTGAAATTGGAACTTGAATGTGTTGTGCCGCAATATGGAACGGTACACAAGTCGAACAGCATAGGAATCCCAGAAATCAAAAGTTGATGTACTCTTATGTCATGTTCAAGAGATATTCTTGAGAAGTGCAGTTTTTAACAATGAAATGCTTAGTTGGAAGCCTGGATACGGGCCCAGTGGTTCATGCCAGTAAGAAGCTTGCTTGTCTGGTTTAGACTTTGGATATTGGTGTCAAACCATTTATTGTGGCTCTAGTGAATAATGTCTGGAGGTCCACCGCACCTTAAGAAGTCCTCGCAATCTTTATGGTGGAGTTAAAAGCCATAGCAAAAGTCCTACTCAATTGTTCAATCGGAAATGCCCTCCTAACTATGCCACTCTCTCTCTCTCTCAAAATAGGGTTTGGGGGGGGGGGGGGTGATGCTGCGATCGGTGTAGCAATCCATTCTAGACGTGACCATGAGAGCCTCCATCTCATTGAGTGAATATTTGATTTTGGAAGCAATAAGTACAATTTTTTTCTCACCATATTTGAGAGAAGATCTTGGGTTGGATGAGTACATCACTTTCAGCCTCATCTTAGCACATGGAGGATCAGATGATGCATCCAATTATAGCCATCCGCTCAATCCTTAGGGGATAAATCTCCGTCATTTAATCGGCTGCGCCAGTCTCTTTCAGCGGCTTCCAGCAAACTAGGACTAGTGAGCCATTGCCATGGCAGGATTCCATGTGCTTGCATGAGAATATGGGGAGCGGCAGCGAGAAAGTTGCTCTTTACATTTAACATGGGTGCAGGATATTGTGATGTTGCTATATACAATTAGGGGAGTTTCCTAGATCAAGACACTATTAGGTTGTGTTGATGCAAGTTTCTAGTTCGGTGCTGGAGCTGGATGCTGTCCAGAAAATTAGACGTTTGAAAGAATCTCTGAGGGAAGTCTATACTTGTTGTTGATCTTCTAGCGGGGGATTTTTCAATATCTAAGTTAGCTGGAGCTTGAGAACAATGGAGAAAAGAAGAACGGTGGGAGCAAGAGCATTGGGGTGCTATTTTTTTATCCAATTAAGCTTATTTGAGGGTCCCTTTGATATCTTTTTTATATAAAGGTGAAGCCATAGATATTTTAGTCAAAATCTGTAGGCCATGTTCTAATAGATCGTTGAGATAGAGGATCTTCGCACTATCATGTGAATCAAAGTTGATAGGTGGTTGTGGATTTTGCTCATGTGGACTAATGAGCTGGCAGTCTGAGATGGGCACAGAGTCGAGGTCCTGGGCTGATGTCTGTCTGAGGTTATTTTATGAAATCGGCTTAGATGCATTCCAAAAAGAGAGATGGTGTCGATCAGTAAATTACCTCCACAACATCTGCCTTTCACTTTCGAGTTTGAAGTGGTTTTACTACTTCGGATGAAGAAAGTAGTCGATCCTGAAATTGGCCCTTAGTTGTTGATCCAACTTTTTCTCGAGAACATTCATTTTGCTATATTCGATAGAGGAAATTTTAAAGCATTATTATTATGTCGCTTTATAATCCCTGCCATGATTATGAGGGTAGGGAGCTTGAAGAGTTGCAGAATAATATCTGGAAAAAAAAGAGATTCAGAGATCGTTTTCGAACTCGCTGGGACTCACCACGTGCCAGGTGTTGGTTTGCCTCGTAGCGTGGCTTGATTTGGGGATGGTGTTGCCCAGCTATGCAACCCAAGAGGGGGGGAGTGAATTGGGTTTCTAAAAATTTTAAGCTTAACTAATGACTTATGAAAAATGTTCGTCAATAGCTAAATGAATGAGGAGAATAAACTTAATTCAAGACTAATTGCCAAAAGCAAGAATGCAAGGAAATAATGAAGAGTTAAAGAGAACCAATTATGCACATCACAAACAAAAGGATTTATAGTGGTTCGGTGCCAACCTTGCACCTACATCCACTCCCCAAGCTCCTACTTGGGAATTCCAATCCACTAATCTTGTATTCAACCCGAATACAAACGTCGGAAACTCTGATTCTAGCTATCCCAAGCTAGACCACTTATTTTTCGGGTACAAACCAACCCAATACACTCCGATTCTAGGTTCGGATCAACCTTCCCTTATTTTGGAACCCCTCTAAAACAAAAACAATCACTCAAACTGAGTAAAATAATTTATAGCACAAATAAGTATAAAGAAAGCTCTTTTAATGAGCGAATATAACTTTAAATACACTTTACTTAAAAGAAGAAGCCCCTTTTTGGATTTTCTCAAGGTGGATGGAGACTTGATTGAGCGCTTGAGGAGTTGGTAAGCTTGGATTGATGGCTTCTTGAAAGCTTTAAATGAGCTCTTGATTAGACCTGAAAAGTTGGCTTGAGAAATCCTTTTTCAAATTCTCTTTTTTGAATGCTCTTGAATGCTCTTCAAATCTCTTTCTAATCTTTTACTCGTTTCCCACCTTTTGGATCCTTTTATAGCTTTAAGAAATAGAGAAAAATATTTTAGGCTGAAAAAGAGCCGTTAGACCACATTAAATGAGCATTAAAAGCACTTAAAATGGGTTAAAAACTAGCCGTTGCGGAGAAATCCCGTCATAGGGGTCGACTCATGGATCGACTCATGCCTGGGGGTCGACTCATGGGTCGACCTCTGTGGTTGAATACCAGAAAACAGGGTTCTGTGATTTTTGGCCTAAAAACTGCAGGGGTCGACTCATGGGTCGACTCATGCCTTGAGGGTCGACTCATGGGTCGACTCACAGGTTGTGCCAAGCCAAAAATTCTGCGTGCCAAACAGCTCATGTGCCATGAGTTGACTCATGGGTCGACTCATGAATTTCAAACATGCATAACTTTCAAAATACAAGTCCAAAAATAATAAAATTTTCGCCAATGGATCATAAATCTTTTGTTCTACCATTTGATACTATCAAATCAGGATTTTGATAAAATTACGATTTTGCCCCTGAAGAGCAAAAAGTCTTTTTCAAATGAAAATTATTAGTACCCCTTCAACTGCTTTGTAATCATCAAAATCAATCTAAGGAGCAACAATCTTCCCCTTTTTGATGATGACAAAACACTTGAACAAAAGTATCTATGTGAATCATGAATTTCAAAAGAATGCATTATAAGTAGAAAAAAGAAGATTTATTACCAACTTATAAGTGCATTTGCTTGAGAAGAAGATTGATTCTTTTGGTATGTGATACAAGTGCACATTTGCATAAATAGTTTGCCCATTTGCTTAAAGATTTGAAAATTTGCTCATTGGATTATGTGATTTTGGTATTAGAGTAGAAAATTATTTTTTTGTTATCAGAGCAAGTTGTATCTTGAAAATTTGCTCATTCTCATTTGATTATTTAGTTTTAGTATCAGAACAAAAATAATTAAGTGTACTAATGCATGTCTAAGAATTAATTTGTAAAGTATATCAGAGCATGTCAAATTTTAAGATGTATCAGAGCAAGTTAAATTTTAAAGCATATCAGAGCATGTTTAAGGAGTAATTTTAAAGGTTGCTCATTTTCATTGTACTTAGCAATTTACTCATTGTATTTTTGAGTCATTTAATAATTTTGCTTTTGATGTTGTTCTTTAATTTCTCCCCAATTCATTCATTTTATTTTCAAATCTTTTAATAATTTATAATTTTGCTTTTGATATGTTTCTTTTTCTTTAATTCTTCCCCAATTCATTCATTTTATTTTCAAGTCTTTTAATAATTTATAATTTTGCTTTTGATATGTTTCTTTTTCTTTAATTTCTCTCCCTTTTTGACATCATCAAACATTGTTAACTCTCCCTCTTTTTCTGACTACGTTTTCTCTTTAGTGTTTCTTCAAACTTCTAGTGCTAATCATTAATGTTTGCTCCCCCTGAAAATAGCAATCATTAACCAAAATATGCCATAGATTACCATAGATATGAATTATCAATAAAGAGAAGATATATAATCAAGAGATGATTGACATCATTACAAAGAGTAGATATATAATTAAAAGATGATTAAAAACATAGTTGTTTCAATACATATTTCATATCATAAAAGTCAGCTAGCTAATGTCATTACATGGCCCAAAATACAGATCCTAGAAAGAACAAGAGACTAACACCTAGGATCTAATAAAGCTCATGACTAGATGGATCAGAGTCATCAGAGATAGGGTGAGGAGATGATGGATCTCGACCAAGAGCACGTCCTTTACCCCGTCTGTCTCTGCCACGAGTGGAGGTGCTGGCACGAGCAGGTGAGCGAGATAAACTAGGAGGCTGAGAACGTTGAGAGGCCAAAGACTGGACTGAAAGAGTGAGTCTAATGGAATCAAGAACGTTCAGTGCTCTCGAAACAGACTGAAGCAGAGCAGTGAACTGAGTAGATGCATGCTCACTCGAGCCTCTGATCTCTCTCCTCAATAACTCATAACCTCCCTCCAATGCACCTCTAAGCCTGCCAGCCTCTGCAGTAAGGTCTGTGACCTCAATAGAGCTCTCCTGTGGCTGAGGATGGGCCAAAGCTAAGACTTGCCCCTGCAAGTCAAGAACTCTCCCAGTCAGTCTCCAAATGCTGTCCTCGAGCTACTGAATCCGAATAGACTGATCTGAGATCAACTGAAATACAGTGGAGATATGGGGAATCAAGGTCTGATCAGATGAATCTAATGAAGTGGACCCTGGTGAAAATGAGAAGTGCTCCACTGTCGAGAAAGCAAGGAAGCCACACGCTGAGAAATCTGCTCGATCTGATCATCAGCCAATCTGTACTCTGGAGGAGGTGCTCTGCTCTCTGGCTGCTGTACTGGTGTGTACCTCCTGGTGAACTCTGAAGGGTCAGCCTCTGGATCTGAAACAAACTGGATATCTGGAGATGCTGCCCTGAAGTCATGGAGAGGAGATGAGGGACCTTCTTCTTCAGCTCTGTCCTCTACTCTGTCTTCAGCTCTCTCCTCAGAACCCTTGATCCAACCACCATCAGATTTACTGAATCCCATACGGTGCAGAGTGTGTTGGTTGATGGTGTCTGCATGAGAAAGCTTAGCAGATGCCTCCCCCTCAAAACTGACTCCAAACCTCCTGAAAACTAGTGTGAGAGCCATACCAAAAGGCAGATGTGCCTTGGATCTGTTCAGTGTCTCTCTCATGGCCTCAATCATTAAAGCAGGGAGGTTTAATGGGGTTTGAGTGATCACATGAAATATTATACAAATATCTCTGCCAGAAAGGAGGTCATGCCTACCACTCCTAGAGAAGAAGAGCTTTATCACTAATTGATGTAAGATCCTCATTTCAATTGACAAAATTTTGGCTTCCAATTTATTCAAACTTCCCGAGTAGGTTCCTCCTAGAATTATATTGATCCTCTCTTCCTTCACTGGGAGTTCCATGTAAGAATATCCCTCACAGGGCAAATGTAGTATCTCTCCCAAAATAATAGGATCCAGACAGATATCAACTCCCTTAACTGTAGAAGTTACTATTCCATTGCCATAATGTAGATTTTGATAAAATTCTCTAACCAAGTCTACAAAAGTAACTTCCTTGAGAGAGCAGTAAAAATCCCAACCCTGATTTTTTATCTTTGTCCCAAAGGAGAAATCTTCTTTTTCAAAGAATCTAAAATCCACATTCTTGCCGGTTTCAACCTTCCTATCAGATAGAGGGATTTTGCTAGGGCTAAGGGGAGATTGAGAGGGACCTTGAGCAGACACTGAAGCCAGAATGGGAGCAGTGGAGGACTGAGCAGCTTGCCTTTTCCTGCGGACGCTTTCTTCCAGCTCACGGACTGATTTTCTTCTTTGAGGGAGCTTCATTTTTGGGGCCATTCTTACCACAAGAGCAGGCAGGAAGACTAGGAGGATCAAATGGATGAGTAGTAGGAGGGTTACAAGAGGATGGAAAGGGATTTTGGCGGAGAGAAGAGATGGTTTTGAGAAGAACGGTGGAGGCTAGGGCACGCTCCAACCGCTTCAATCAAAGGAGAAAGATGCGAAAATCACCTTTCCCAGGCGGTGATTTGAGGTGGAGAGGAGAAGGGAGAATGTTCTTGAGCTAAATCTTTAGTTTTGGAGAGAAATAAGATGAGGATGACGGGTCTTGGAGGGAGGAAGACGAAGAGAATGAGGGGTCGGCTCATGAACAGGTTTAAGATAAAAAGGAATGAACCCGTGGGATATTGGCCGAAAATTACAAGTTTGCCAATGGGTCGACCCTAGGGGGTTGACTCATGAATCACAAAAATTCAGAAAAAATATGAATAAATTCTGAAAAAATTTTAAATTTTGGGAGAAGGAATTTTGCTCAAAGATAAGTTGTGAGAATGATAATCTTGAGCTTTTAGGACCAAGAGAGATGATGAAAATTGATCTCAAATCGATTCCTTTGAAATAGAGAAACACTTAGGCATAAGGATCAAGAATTCCTAGATTTCTCCTAATTTCACAGAATCTATCCTCGCTAAGGGCCTTTGTAAAGATATCGGCTAATTGATTTTCAGTGCAAACATATTCAAGAGTTATATCTTTGTTTTGAACATGTTCTCTTATAAAATGATGTCTTATTTCAATATGCTTAGACCTTGAATGTTGAATTGGATTTTTAGTTAGATTTATGGCACTTGTGTTGTCACATCTTATGGGTGTTTCATTAAGTTTGATTCCAAAGTCTTCGAGTTATTGCTTAATCCACAAGATTTGAGCACAACAACTTCCGGCTGCAATGTATTCGGCCTCAGCCGTAGACAGTGCTACCAAATTTTGTTTCTTGCTAAACCAGGAGATTAGGTTAACTCTAAGAAATTGGCAAGTTTCACTTGTGCTTTTTCTATCTAATCTACATCCAACAAAATCAGCATCTGAATATCCTAATAAATCAATTAGTGAGTCCTTAGAGTACCATAACCCTAGAGTTTGAGTACCATTCAAGTATCTAAGGATTCTTTTAACAGCATTCAAATAAGATTCTTTAGGATTAGATTGATATCTAGCACACAAACAAACACTAAACATGATATCAGGCCTACTTGCAGTTAAATATAATAAAGAGCCAATCATACCTCTATAGTATTTTAAGTCTACACATTTACCTTCATCATCCTTGTCAAGCTTACATGAGGGGCTCATGGGTGTGCCAATCGGTTTGGAGTTCTCCATTCCAAATCTTTTGAGTAGTTCCTTGGTGTACTTGCTTTGGGTGATGGAGATTCCCTCTTTTGTTTGTTTGATTTGGAGTCCGAGGAAGAAGGTAAGTTCTCCCATCATGCTCATCTCAAACTCTCCCTGCATGAGCTTAGCAAAGTCTTGACAAAGAGATTCATTAGTAGACCCAAAAATTATGTCATCAACATAAATTTGTATTACTAACGTATCATTTTGATTTCTTTTAATAAAGAGGGTTGTATCTACATTACCTCTTGAAAAATTATTATTTAGTAAAAATTTGCTTAGCCTATCATACTAAGCTCTAGATGCTTGTTTTAATCCATATAAAGCTTTATTTAATTTAAAAACATGATTAGGAAAAGCATGATTTTCAAATCCTGGGGGTTGTTCTACATAGACTTCTTCAGCAATATATCCATTCAAAAATGCACTTTTGACATCCATTTGAAATAATTTGAATTTCATAAAGCAGGCATATGCAAGTAGAAGTCTAATGGCTTCTAATCTAGCAACAGGTGCAAAGGTCTCATCAAAATCAATTCCTTCTTCTTGATTATAACCTTTGGCAACCAATCTTACTTTATTTCTTATTACATTACCATGTTCATCTAATTTGTTCCTAAAGACCCATTTTGTGCCAATTATTGAATAATTTTTAGGTCTTGATACTAAAGTCCAAACATTATTTCTTTCAAATTGATTAAGTTCCTCTTGCATTGCATTAATCCAATTATGATCATTTTCAGCTTCTTCAATAATTTTTGGTTCAAGATGAGATACAAAAATACAATGATTAAATACATCTCTAAGTGAAGAACGAATTTTTACCCCATGCATAGGATCACCAATAATTAACTCCTTAGGGTGATTGTGAATATACCTCCATTCCTTGGGTAGGTCATTTGTACCTTGAGGTTGTTCTTGAATTTCTTCACCTCTCTCATCTTGTTTGTCTTCTTGTTCCTCGTCCTCTTGAGTTGTTGAATCTTTCAGAGTGATCTCCTTCATTCCTTCTATTAGAGGATCTGCATCATCAACACCCTCATTTTTCTTTGAAGGAAGATCGTTAGATTCATCAAAAACAACATGTATGGACTCCTCTACTACTAAAGTTCTTTTGTTAAAAACTCTAAAAGCTTTACTAGTGGAGGAGTAACCAAGAAAGATTGCTTCATCTGATTTTACATCAAATTTATCAAGTCTTTCTTTGCCATTATTTAGTACAAAATATCGGCAATCAAAAATATGAAAATATGCAATATTCGATTTTCTTTCTTTCCAAAGTTCATAGGGGGTTTTCTTTAAAATTTGTCTAATCAAAGCACGATTTAAAATGTAACATGCTGTGTTAATTGCTTCCGTCCAAAAATATCTTGGAAGGTTGCTTTCACAAAGCATGGTACGGGCCATTTCTTCTAAGGTTCTATTTTTCCTTTCTACTACCCCATTTTGTTGGGGAGTCCTAGGAGCAGAGAAGTTATGGCCAATTCCATTTTTATCATAAAAGTTTTCAAAGTCTTGATTTTCAAATTCAGTTCCATGATCGCTTCGAATATTTTGAATTGAAAATCCTTTTTCATTAGTAACTTTTCGGTAAAATTTAGTGAAAATATGAAAAGTTTCATCTTTGTGTGCTAAAAAGAAAACCCAAGTAAAATGAGAGTAATCATCTATAATTACAAAACCATATCGTTTTCCTCCTAGACTAGTGGTTCTAGTTGGTCCAAATAAGTCCATATGCAAAAGCTCTAAAGGTCTAGAAGTTGAAACAATATTTTTGAATTTAAATGAAACTCTTGTTTGTTTACCTAGTTGGCATGCATCACAAATTCTATCTTTTTCAAAATTCAGTTTAGGCAAGCCAAGAACTAATTCTTTCTTAATTAATTTTGAAAGAGAATGCATGCTAATGTGTGCAAGTCTACGATGCCAAAGCCAACTAGTCTCATTAACTTTAGCATTCAAGGATACTAGGCATTGCATGGTTATTTTGGCTAAATCATTTAAATCTACTATATAAACATTGCCATGTCTATGTCCAATAAATTTAATACCATCGTTAATAGGACTGGTTACAATGCAAACAGATGATTCAAAAATAACTTTATATCCTTTATCACAAAATTGACTAATACTTAGTAAATTATGCTTTAAACCATTAACTAACAAAATATTTTCAATGTATTTGGAGGGAGTGATACCAATGTTACCTATACCGATGATCTTTCCTTTGCTATTGTCTCCAAAGGTGACCATCCCTCCATCCTTAGCATCAAGCGTGATGAATTGTGATTCATCACCAGTCATGTGTCTCGAGCATCCACTGTCAAGATACCATTTCCTATTTCCTCCTTGGGATGCTAGACACACCTGCAAGCAAAAGTCAAATTTTTGTTTTAGGTACCCAAGCTTTCTTGGGTCCTTTTTGGTTAGTCATAATGGTTCCTTTTGGAACCCATATTTTCTTTATAGTTGATTTTGCAGATTTGTTAGAGATGCAAGTGTATGATTTATGTCCTACTATACCATATTTGAAACAAGTAATATTGGTAAACTTGTTACTTAAAGAGTTTATATAAATATTTTTCAGATATTTTTGTTTCTTCAAGGGGTTATAGCCAAGTCCAGCCTTATCATACACAGCTTTTTGATTATCAAGGATCATATTGAGTTTATTTGAACTCAAGGTGAACTTTTCTACTATTGGTTTTAGCTTGGCGATTTCATTCTTTAAGCTTTGATTTTCTTGAAGCAAGGTGGATTTTTCAATTGAAAAGTTTTCAGCTTGTTTCAATAAAGATTGATTTTTCAATTTTAGCTCTTTGTTCTTCATCCCTAGTTTCTTTAATTCATCAACTAAATCATAGAATGCTTCATGTAATTCTTCAAATATAAAGTCACTAGGGGTTTCGGAAATTACCTCATTTTTGTGTGCCATAAGGCACAGGTTGGCTTGTTCGGTTGAGGTTTCCTCATCGGAGCTTGAGTCATCACTCGCACTCCATGTGGCCATCATGGCCTTCTTCTTGAACTTCTTGGGACCTTTCTTCAGTTGTGGGCATTCGGATTTGAAGTGTCCTGGCTTCTTGCACTCGTAGCAGATAAGGGGTTGGGCTTTCTCTTTTTTATTGCTTTGTTCCCCTTTTGTGAATGGCCTCTTCCTCATCCCCTGTTTCCTTTTTCTCAAAAATTTTTTGAATCTTCGGGTGATGAGTGCCATCTCTTCATCCTGTTCTTCATCTTCAGTGTCATCAGTTTCTTCATCTGGTGGAGCTGTGGATTTGAGGGCAATGGTTCTTTTCTTTTTGACTTCTTCCTCTTGATGTTGCTTCATGCTTAGCTCATGAGTCATCAAAGATCCAAGAAGCTCTTCTAGAGGTAGAGTGTTCAAGTCCTTGGCTTCTTGGATGGCGGTCACTTTGGCTTCCCAAGTTCTTGGTAAGGACCTGAGAATCTTTCTTACAAGCTCACTGTTAGTATAGGACTTACCAAGACTCTTTAAACCATTAATAATATCAGTGAAGCGAGTAAACATTACAGTTATGGACTCATCATGCTCCATTTTGAACAATTCATATTTATGCACAAGCATGTTTATTTTAGACTCTTTTACTTGATTGGTTCCCTCATGGGTTACTTCTAGTCTATCCCATATTTCTTTAGCAGATGAGCAAGTAGAAATGCGATTAAATTCGTTTGCATCAAGAGCACAATAAAGAACATTCATTGCTTTAGCATTTAATTGGGCCATCTTCTTATCAATCTCATCCCATTCTTTCTCGGGTTTGGTTGATTCTTCATCATCTATAATTTTAGTGGGTGTGTGAGGACCGTTCACTATGATACTCCACATATCATAGTCGAGTGCTTGTATGAATATTTTCATCCGAGCTTTCCAATAGGTGTAATTAGATCCATTGAAAAGTGGAGGTCGGTTGGTGGATTGCCCCTCGGCTAGAGAAGTACCGACGTGGGTTGCCATAGATCTTTGGCTCTTTGATTGTTTAGATCAAAGAAGGGCTAGAGCACCGGGCTCTGATACCACTTGTTGCCCAGCTATGCAACCCAAGAGGGGGGGGTGAATTGGGTTTCTAAAAATTTTAAGCTTAACTAATGACTTATGAAAAATGTTCGTCAATAGCTAAATGAATGAGGAGAATAAACTTAATTCAAGACTAATTGCCAAAAGCAAGAATGCAAGAAAATAATGAAGAGTTAAAGAGAAGCAATTATGCACATCACAAACAAAAGGATTTATAGTGGTTCGGTGCCAACCTTGCACCTACATCCACTCCCCAAGCTCCTACTTGAAAATTTCAATCCACTAATCTTGTATTCAACCCGAATACAAACGTCGGAAACTCCGACTCTAGCTATCCCAAGCTAGACCACTTATTTTCCGGGTACAAGCCAACCCAATACACTCCGATTCTAGGTTCGGATCAACCTTCCCTTATTTTGGAACCCCTCCAAAACAAAAACAATCACTCAAACTGAGTAAAATAATTTATAACACAAATAAGTACAAAGAAAGCTCCTTTAATGAGCGAATATAACTTTAAATACACTTTACTTAAAAGAAGAAGCCCCTTTTTGGATTTCCTCAAGGTGGATGGAGACTTGATTGAGCGCTTGAGGAGTTGGTAAGCTTGGATTGATGGCTTCTTGAAAGCTTTAAATGAGCTCTTGATTAGGCCTGAAAAGTTGGCTTGAGAAATCCTTTTTCAAATTCTCTCTTTTGAATGCTCTTGAATGCTCTCTTGAATGCTCTTCAAATCTCTTTCTAATCTCTTACTTGTTTCCCACCTTTTGGATCCTTTTATAGCTTTAAGAAATAGAGAAAAATATTTTAGGCTAAAAAAGAGCCGTTAGACCATATTAAATGAGCATTAAAAGTACTTAAAATGGGTTAAAAACTAGCCGTTGCAGAGAAATCCCGTCACAGGGGTCGACTCATGGGTCGACTCATGCCTGGGGGTCGACTCATGGGTCGACCTCTGTGGTTGAATACCAGAAAATAGGGTTCTGTGATTTTTGGCCTAAAAGCTGCAGGGGTCGACTCATGCCTTGAGGGTCGACTCATGGGTCGACTCACAGGTTGTGCCAAGCTAAAAATTCTGCGTGCCAAACAGCTCATGTGCCATGAGTTGACTCATGGGTCGACTCATGAATTTCAAACATGCATAACTTTCAAAATACAAGTCCAAAAATAATGAAATTTTTGCCAATGGATCACAAATCTTTTATTCAACCATTTGATACTATCAAATCAGAGTTTTGGTAAAATTATGATTTTGCCCCTAAAGAGCAAAAAATCTTTTTCAAATGAAAATTATTAGTACCCCTTCAACTGCTTTGTAATCATCAAAATCAATCTAAGGAGCAACAGATGGTGCGATAAAGGGTCACAAGATCTGTTACTTTTGATGCTGGTCAAGTGGTAGGATCTGACGATTTGATAGTTGAATCTGTGCCGTTGGTAGTTCATATAAATGAGCTACTTGTTTGATTAGATTTTCTACCACTCAATTGTCAGTTACCCTCTCGATATTGTAGTTGTGAGAGGAAGACTTTCCCTCCTTCCTATTGACATTGTCTCCTCCAGCATCGGTGATTATCTTGTTCTCTAGTTGATTCCCCATCCCTGATCTTGTAGTGATGAGGCCGTCATTTTTGCCCATCAAATTGGCGGTAAAAAAAGGAAGTTGAGTTATGTGGGCAGAGAGTCTTCGTCAAAGAAGTTGAGAAGTATCCAGTCGAGGGTTCTCATTCACACTTTGGTGCAATTCATGAGAACGTCACCTACCGACTCAATGGAGATCAAGGATAAGCCAATAGCGGTCGAGCAGTTGCAATCTGCCACACTGATAGCTCCAGAGTTGAGGCAGGCTTTGTCTCCTCCTGAAGGCTGGGCCTTGCCTCCTTCTAGCTTGTTGAGCAGATTGGCGAGGTTCGAGATGGGTTCTCCCTCATTCGGAGGTGAGGGAGGGTTTACTATTATTTTGAAGACAGTGTGGAGGGATGGCTCTGCTCTCTAGAACCACTAGTTCGCTCGGGAGCTGGTGAAGATGATTTTGCTACCGATCAAGTAATCGAAGAGGAGGGTTCGTCCCCTGGATGAGGTTGTAGGAGCCTTTTATACCAGTCTTCATGGGATGACTTCCTACTTCTCGTGGTCGCTTCCATCTTTTACTATTGGCTCCTAACTCCTATCTTTCTATGTAGCTGGTGCATGACATTGTTGCTCTCAATGAGGTCTTGGTAGGTTTCGACCATATGAGGTTTGTGTTGGAAGAAAGGCTTAGGGCATCCAAGGTTCGGGCAAGGGTTGCGCAGGAAGAGAGGCAAGCCATCGAGGATAAAATGGGGCTCGTCAAGGCTGCAGCCGGGGAGGAAAAGGCAAAGGCCATTATTGAGGTGAAACTAAAAGGCATCGAGAAATAGAAAGCCTTGGCGGAGTTTGAGAAAGAAGTCGTCGAAGCCTTCCTGATTGCCTACATATATGGCTCTCATGCTTGCAAGGCATGTCTTTATCGGATGGTTCCCAAGCTAGATCTAAGCCGTCTTTGCCTCGAGAATAGTGATGACAAGGTTGGTGCATTTTCGTCGGATGAGGATGAGTCTGTCCTACCCGAGCCTGCCCCAGTTGAAGGCTCAGTTCTCGCTACCAAGGATGCTGCGGAGTTCGTCCTACCCTCGCCTGAAGACTAGCTTCTTTTCTTTCTTATAGTTGCCTTGGGTACTTTTTGTCGGCAAACTTTTATAATGAATTTTTATTAATGAAACATGTTTCTTTACTTTTTGAATAAAATGAAGTCCATTATTACCTCTTGATGTTTGTGTTGACCGACTCCAATTTGAAATCTCGTTAACTCTTCATAATATTGGAGTTTTTGGTTTAGACCATATTGTGAGATCTCGATGTTTGAAGTCATGTCATGGGTAGTCGGTCCAAAGTCGTTTGGCGATGTATTTTTGTTGAGTCGTTATCGTCCTCTCAGTTTGATCCCTATGGAGATATTTGGGAACATTCCAATGAGGTGTCATTTGAAGTCGATCCAAAGTCAATTCGTAGTAACTTTTGTTAAGTCTTTGTCATTGGCCTTCACTGGACTCATCAATGGATAAGAAGCATAGATGACCAGATGGGATTTCTGGAGGGTTAGTCCCTTCGTAGTCATCATCTTTGACCACCATTCAACCCATCCGTAGATGAGAAGTGTCAGGTGGCCAGGTGGAATCTTCGAAGGGTGAGCCCTTTCGTAATCATGATCTCTGGCCTCCTCTCGACCCGTCTGTGGATGAAGAGTGATAGTTGACCAGGTGGGGTTTCTAGAAGATTAGTCCCTGCTTGGTCATCATCTTTGATTTTTGCTCGATTTGTTTGTGGACGAGGAGCATCAGATGGTCAAATGGGGTCCCTGGAGGGTTAGTCTCTTCATGATCATTGTTGGTGTAAGATATTGGCCGGCATCAGAGGAGCTGGAGTGGACGGTCGAGATCGATCTTTCGAGAGTGAGACCTGTAAGAAAAGTCTTGATCGGAGATCGCTCCAGTAGGGATCTTTCGACGCTCAAGTCAGTATCTCATTCAATAGAGAGAGGAGCATGAGAGGTAGAGTAATGGCTTATCTTGGGGTCCTCTTTTTTGCATCTTTTTATAGACGAAGTCTGGAGGTTGTTAGGTCTGAGCTTATGGGCTGTCAGGGTTGGTTGTCTGCCGTCTATCCACTTACTAGATTGTTAGTCGTGGATATCAGCTATGCCACATGGCTGTTTTCTGAAAGCTTGCTGTTTGCCCACTAATTAAGTTGTTAGTCATGGGTGTTAGTTACGCTGCGTGACTATGCTTTGAAAGTTCGTTAGGATATTTTATCTGATTGCTCAGGTGATCTAGGTGGTTGGTGTATTCGAGTCGACCAGGTCGATCTGAGGCCTTGTCATGATCTTCGGAGGGAGATTGTTAGCAACGATTGATAGGTGAAGGGGCATCGACAGCCATCGAGAGAGCCCTTGATCGAGAATCAGGTTGATCGCAAAGCATGAGATTTGTTGGCTGTCGATGCTCATTCGATTGGAAACCGTCGGCTATGAATAGATGCATAGTCGGTCCGCATCATCCATAGATAGTCTTGAAAATCGATACCAGTGAGTGGACCATCAGGGGCATGCCGGTGATTCCAAATAAGACTCATCAAGTTTTGCCGACGAATCCTCGATATCAGCTTTCGCCTAGGCGATGTAAGCTGAAGGTCAGTGGTAGTTTTACTCAAGCATAGGCTGATCACAAGCTGGCCATGGTTTCAACCTTTCAGGAATTGGGCCTGACTGTTCTGGGCCTTAGGCTTCTTTACATTTTCAGCATGTGCGAATTTTCTCCTAATAGCTATCATCTTTGGCCTCTACTGAATCCGTCCATAGATGAGTGCCAAGTGGCCAGATAGGATCTTCGGAGGGTTAGCCCTTTCATAATCATCATCTTTGGCATCCACTCGACACATCTGTGGATGAGGAGTATTAGGTGGCCAGATGGGTGAAAAAAATTCGAGGACATGCATGTTAGATCAATAAAAATTTTTATGTAGTGAAAAATTAAGTTAATCTAACATATAACTATTAGATCTCATCTCATGAGACCTAATCTATCATATCCTTAAGGTCTAAAGCATAAAATATAAATTTTTAGCAAAGCAAAAAATGTTAAGATCTCATTTTCATCTTTGTGCAGGTAGGTATGCACCGCGATTCGATGATCGTGGATATCTCTTCAGATTCTTTGAAGAGTCATACAAGTATCCGATTTTTATAGATATCTACGGGACAGATCTAAGTTGTTCTTTTTGATTTCTTTTTTAAGAAATCAGCATGTAATTGGAAGAACAGCAGAAGAGAGGACTCCTTTTCTCTTGCTAGAAGGTGCAACGCCCAACTCTTGGGTGTACTAAAATCGGACGCCCAACACCTTGGGCGTGATCAACCAAGAATGCCCCAACCTGGGTGTGGGGCATGAGGGAGAAAGGAAGAGGGTGTAGAGAGCCAGGGAGGGGGTGCGGAGGCTGGGATTTTGGTTTCCCATGCTTTTGAGATCTCAAGGGGTATTTATAAAGTTAGAAGAGTCCTTGTATAGTTAGGATTTTGATCAAATTAAAATCCAATTTTACTTGGACTCTAAGTCTCCCTCTCTTTCCTTATCCTTTTGAGTGTCAATTAAGATAGGACATCCCTGCCTCTTTCCATGCACAAAATTAAATGGGCGTGCACCCCATTTGATCCTCTCTTTCCATGTTGCTGCACCAAGTGGGAGATGCCAACATTTGACAGCCTTTGGATCTAATCTAAATGGGCTTGAGCTCAACCCTCTTCTACATTAATTCATAATTAATTCAAATGTAATCCAAACTTTTGGTGACCATATTGCATGCCTTTTTGACTTAGTCCAATCCCTATCCAATAAGAATTTCTAATCTCAAGTGAAATTTGGGTTTACCATGTGCTAGTATGGTTTTTCTAAACCCAATAGAATTTCAGAAATTCTAACTCAATTAGGATTTCATAAGCCTAATTGCATGATTCTAGATCAAATTCCTTTATGTGTGATCCTATAGATTCAATTCTCTTTGGTAGTGGGATATATTATGATCTCTATCAACAATATCATCGAAACTTCTTTCAATGGATTGGAACTCTTTCCAATTCAGCCAATTGAGAATTATTGATCATCTAAATATTCTCATTGGTCCTACAATCCATCAATGGCACCTAATAGTATGTAGTGGCAATCTAACAGAATTGAATGGATGAACATTTAGGTGCAGTTGCTATGTGATTCGGTTCTTTTATCGTGAGTTTCAATTAGAGGTAGGTTATGGATAACTTATCAAACTTCATCTCTGTCATATGTTAAATTCAATCAACCTGAGTTCTTTGTGAAACTTTTTGAAAACTCCTTTCTGTTATTCACATTTGTCATGACCATGGACTTTCAAACTCAGTTTTATGATCCATATAGAATTTTTTATTTTTTATCAAGATCAATAGATCCTATCAAGGTGCACACCGTATTCCTATAATAAACCTACCACGGCCAACAAACACCTTAAGACTTCATATGATTAAAAGATCAAGTTATGTTGTAATCAAACTACAGCAACATCATTGTGAATAGTCGAAGCACCGTAGGTTGGAGAATTATTCACACTACTACAGCATTGAGTACGTCACTGATAAAAAGTTAGATATGCAAGTGATTACTCATGTCGGTCATCCTTGGTATCTTGGTTTTCTAACAACTACTTGCACTCTCACTTCAGTATTCCTATACTATAGACTTGAGACTCATCTATCTTTAAGGGAAGCAATCTATGCATCAATCTATCTGGATCAATCATTGTCTCTGTGATAATCCTATGATGGGAGTAATTTATGAATTAACCATTAGTGATACATATCTCAAATTCTCAATTTTGGAGAATATATGTCATCATTTTAATTTATTGGATGATTCATAGATACATCACATAATATGAATAAAAAAATAATCTAAATTTATATTATTAATAAGTAAAAATTATAAATTATATCTTTAGAAGGATTATATGTGTCGGTCTAATTGACTTTTAGGATAAATATTTAATAATTTTTTACTTGTACTAAAGTCAATTGGTCACAAATCTAAGTTTCATCTTCTTAAGGTGGACTTCAGTCTTTTGTTGGCTCAGTTGCTTTATCAGTAGGTCAATCACGTTGTCTATGGTGTCTACTCTCTGTACCTCAATATTTTTTTTTTGAGATAATCGTAGATGAGGTAGAATCGTCGCTTTATGTACTTAGACTTCTAATGAGACTTGGGCTCCTTAGCAAGCGCTATGGTATTATTGTTGTCGTAGTAAAGAGGAATGATATCTGATGGCATCACACCTAGCTCTGCAATAAACTTCTTAAATTAGAATACCTCCTTCGCAGCTTTTGATGCGGTGATGTGCTCAGCTTCCATGGTGGAGTCTATTATGATAGGCTGCTTGGAACTCTTCCAACTGTTGCCCAGCTATGCAACCCAAGAGGGGGGGTGAATTGGGTTTTTAAAAATTTAAACTTAACTTACAACTAAAGATTATTTAACAATGAGCAAGATAAGTATAGAGAGTGTAATTTATATAAGGGTAATAGTTGGATGCTAGAATACAAGAGAATAAAGAAGTTTGAGAGGAGAGCAATTAAGCACAATACAAACAAGAAGATTTATAGTGGTTCGGTGTCAACCTTGCACCTACATCCACTCCCCAAGCTCTTACTTGAAAATTTTAATCCATTAAACTGTATTCAACCTGAATACACTCGTCGGAACCTTCGACTCTAGCTATCCCAAGCTAGACCACTTGTTTCTCGAGTACAAGCCAACCTAGTACAATCCGATTCAAGGTTCGGATCAACCTTTCCATATTTTAAAATCCTTCCAAAACAAAAACAATAACTCAAAAAGAGTATTACAGTTAATTGCACAAAAATACAGATGCTCCTTTAATGAGCGAATAAAGCTTTAAATATACTTTACACAATTAGAAGGAAACTCTTTCTGATTTCTTCAAGGTGGTTGGAGATTTGAATGAGCTTTTGAGGAGTTGGTGAACTTGAATTAAAAGCTTTTTGAACTCTTTAGGTGGGCTCTTACTTAGGATTGAAAAGAATGCTTGAAGAACCTTTTTTTCAATCTCTCTCTTATATATTGATTCCCTTCTTTAAGTCCCTTTATATATCTTCAAATAATGGTGGAGAGTAATCTGGGTTGAAATAGAGCCGTTAGAGCACATTAAATGAGCATTAAATTCCATTGAAACGGATTAAAAACTAGTCGTTGTAGAAATTTTCCGTCACAAGGGTCGACTCATAGGGTCGACTCATGCTCATGGGTCGACTCATGGGGTCGATCTCTGTGGAAAAGAGCAGAAAATGATTATTCTATAATTTTGGCCTGTAGAGCAGCAAAGGTCGACTCATAGAGTCGACTCATGCAAAGGGGTCGACTCATGGGGTCGACTCACAAAGTGTGCTAGTCAGAATTTTTGCATGCCGTTCAGCCCTTTAAGTCATGATTCGACTCATGAGGTCGACTCATAAATAAAAATTTGATTTTCTTACAAAATACACTTCCAAAAATATTAAAATTTTCTCCAATAGATTGCACGTCTTTTGTTCTTGCTCTTGAGGCTTCTGAATCAGGTCTTGATAAAATTATGATTTTGTCCCTGAAATGCAATAAGTCTTTTTTCAAACCAAAATCATTAGTAATCCCCTCAAATGCTTTGTAATCATCAAAATCAATTCAAGAAGTAACAATCTCTTTCTTTTTGATGATGACAAAATACTTGAGCAAAAGTATATATAAAGCATTGAATATGAATTTCAAATTTATGAAGATGTATCACTTAAATATTATAGCCAAGTATTAGAACGAGATGCATCATAAGCAGTTTAAAGATAAATTTGAAATTTGCTTATAAGTGCATTTGCCTGGAAAGAAAAAGCTGATTTTGATTCTTTGGCATATGACACATGTGCCCATTTGCTTATCAATTTACTCATTGCTCATTCTTTATTACTTATTTCTCAATTTTGATTTATTGCTTAATGTTCAATCTTTATTGCTCTTATTGCTCAATCTCGATTTTGATTCTTTACTCTCCTTTTTTGATAGCATCAATTGAGATTCTCCCTTTTTGACAGCATCAATTGATATTCTCTCTATTCCATCAATTGATACCACAAATTTACCTCTTTAGCTCCTCTCTTTGATTGCTTGTTTCTATTATTTATTGTTTTACTCCCCCTTAATATAGTAATTGTAAAAGATATATCAATTTGCTCATTTAAAGATATTGCTATTCAAGTATTTCATAATTTAAAAGTAATTCAATTTGATCACATTCAGAGATATTCATTGAAAGTCAAAGTGTATATATATATATCCAAAAGATGACTGAATACATAGATATTTCAATACATAAGTGTTGACTTAGAGTACAAAAGATATGGATAGAAACTATCCCAGAGTCAATCAGTCAACATTACATTACATGGCCCATAAGATAGATCCTAGACAAAAACTAAAGAAATGACAGACTACACTGGATCTAATCGATATCATGGCTGGATGGATTAGAGTTTGATGAATCAGAGATGGGGTGAGGAGATAAAGGATCATGTCCACGAGCTTGACCTCAACCGCGTCTGCCTCTGCCACGGGTAGAGGTGCCAGCACGAGTGGAGGGGTGAGAAGATCCTGAAGGCTGAGAAGCAAAGGACTGAGTTACGAGTGAGAGTCTGACGGTGTCCAGAAGGTTTAGAGCTTTCGAAACAGATTGCATCAGGGCACTGAACTGAGTTGAAGCATGTTCACTAGAGCCCCTATTCTCTCTTCAGAAAGTCAAATTCACTCTCTAAGACTCCTCACAGTCTGGCTGCCTCCGCAGATAGGTCTGAGACCTCAGTGATGTCCTCATGTGGCTGTGGATGGGTTAGATCTAACACTTGCCCCTGTAAGTCAAGTACTCTGCCAGTCAGTCTCAATACACAACCCTCAAGCTGCTCAATACATACTGACTGATCTGAAATCATCTGAAAATAAGTGAAGATGTGGGGGATCAGTGTCTGATCAGATACATCATGAGATGTTGATCCCTGAGCAAAAGCTGAAGTGCCCATCTGACAAAATAGTATGGAAGCTACATGCTGAGATATCATCTCTATCTGATCATCAGCCAATCTGATCTCAGAAGGATGGGCTCTGCTGTTCGGCTGCTGAACTGAAGCATGTCTCCTCACAGACTCTGACAGGCCAGTCTCGTGATCAGAAATAAACTGAATATCTGATGAAGCTGCTCTGTGGTCACAGAGGGGTGAGGATGGTCCTTCCTCCTCTGCTCTATCCTCAGCTCTCTCATCCACACCTTTTGTCCAACCACCATTAGTTTTGGAAAATCCCATGTGATGCAAAGTATGGCGGTTGATAGGGTCATTGTGAGATAGCCTAGCTACTGCCTCCCCCTCAAAGCTAACTCCGAACCTCCTAAATACTAAAATGAGAGCCATACCAAAAGGCAAGTGTGCCTTGGATCTATTTAAGGTCTCTTTCATAGCCTCAAACATCAATGTCGGGAGGTTCAGGGGGGTTTGAGTAATAACATGATACATAATACAGATGTCCCGACCAGAGAGAAGATCATGTCTACCACTTCTAGGAAAAAATAACTTAGTTACCATGTGGTGCAGCAGTCTCATCTCAATGGAAAGGATCTTTGCCTCTAATTTGTTCAGGCTTCCAGTGAAGGTTCTCCCTAGAATAATATTTATTCCTTCCTCTTTACTTGGGAGTTCCATGTTTGTGTACCCCTCACAAGGTAAATGAAGTATTTCCCCCAAAAGCACAGGATCTAGGCTAATGTCTACTCCCTTCACTGTGGATTTTACTATTTCATTGCTGTATCTCAAATTCAGATAAAATTCTCTAACAAGATCCACATAAGTATTTTCTTTTAGGAAGCAGTAGAATTTTCAATCTTGGTCCTTAATTTTTGATCCGATAGAGAACCCTTCCTTTTCAAAAAATCTGAAATCAATGTTTTTGCCGGGCTCTACCTTCCTATCGGAGAGGGGTACCTTACTAGGGCTGATTGGTGATCGGGTTGTAGCTGGAGCTGAAGCAGGAGCAGGGTTTGAAGCAGAAGTGGTCTCGGTTGCTTGTCTCTTTCGGCGCACACTTTCCTCCAACCCGCGACCTGATTTCTTCCTCTGTGGAAGCTTCATCTTCGGAGCCATTTGCACAGGTAGGACTAGCACGGAACTTAGGAGAGCAAATGTGAGGGAGAAATGAAAGATTTTTAGTGGAAAGATAAAGATTTTGGAGAAGTGAAATCCCGGTTTGGAGAAAATGGGTAGAATCTAGGGTAAGCTTGAATCACTCCAAATGAAGGAGGAGAAGGGGAGGAACTTGGTTCCAAGAGGGTGATTAAGAGGGTGAGAGATGGTGGGAGAGGGATCTTGAAAAAAAACTTGGATTTGAAGAAGAAGAGAGGGAGACTTTTGATTTGGTGGAAGGATGAAGGCGGAGAGTTGGGTCGGCTCAAGGAGAGATTTCCAACAAAAAGGCGTCCGAAGGATTTAGTCAATATTACAAGTTTACCCTAGGGTCGACCCTGGGGGTCGACTCATGGTACAAAAAAATTCAAAAAAATGATGAAATAATTTTGAAAAAATTTAAAACATTAGGCGAAAGATGTTTATCCAAAAATTGATTATGAGAATGATAATTTTGGACTTTTGAGCTCAAAAGAAAAGGTGAGAATTAAGCTAGAAGGATTTTTGATGGTGATACCTTGAAATCAGAGAGACACTTAAGCAGATGGATCAAGGATTCCTAGTTCTCTCCTAATTTCACAAAATCTATCTTCACTTAAGGTCTTGGTAAAGATGTCAGCTAATTATTTTTCAGTACAAATATAGTCCAGAATTATGTCTTTATTTTGGACATGTTCTCTTATGAAATGATGTCTGATTTCAATATGTTTTGACCTAGAATGTTGAATTGAATTTTTAGTGAGATTTATAGCACTAGTGTTATCACATCTTATAGAAATTTCATTAAGTTTGATACCAAAATCTTCGAGTTGTTGCTTAATCCATAAGATTTGAGCACAACAACTTTCAGCTGCAATGTATTCGGCCTCGGCCGTAGACAGTGCTACCGAATTTTGTTTCTTGCTAAACCAAGAGATTATGTTAATTTCAAAAAATTGGCAAGTTCTACTAGTACCTTTTCTATCTAATTTACATCTACCAAAATTGGCATTTTAATATCTTATTAAGTCAATTAGTGAGTCCATAGAATACCATAATTCTAGAGTTTGTGTACCATTTAAATATCTAAGGATTCTTTTAACTGCATTCAAGTGTGATTCTTTTGGATTTGATTGAAAGCGAGCACACAGGTAAACACTAAACATAATATCAGGTCTACTAGCAATTAAATATAATAGAGAACCAATCATGCCTCTATAAAATTTTAAGTCTACACTTTTACCTTCTTCATCCTTGTCAAGTTTACATGTTGGGCTCATGGGTGTGCCAATTGGTTTGGAGTTCTCCATTCCAAATCTTTTGAGTAATTCTCTTGTGTACTTACTTTGGGTGATGGAGATTCTTTTTTTTGTTTGTTTGATTTGGAGTTCGAAGAAGAATGTAAGTTCTCCCATCATGCTCATCTCGAACTCTTCCTGCATGAGCTTTGCAAAATCTTGACAAAGAGTTTCATTAGTAGATCCAAAAATAATGTCATCAACATATATTTGTATAACTAATATATCATCTTGATTTCTTTTAATGAAAAGAGTTGTCTACATTTCCTCTTGAAAAATTATTATTGAGTAGAAATTTGCTTAGCCTTTCATACCAAATCCTGGGTGCTTGTTTCAAACCATATAGAGCTTTATTTAATCTAAAAACATGATTAGGAAAAGCATGATTTTTAAAATCTAGGGGTTGTTCTATATAAACTTTTTTAGCAATATATCCATTTAAAAAAGTACTTTTGACATCCATTTGGAATAATTTAAATTTCATAAAGCAAGCATATGCAAGTAGAAGTCTAATTGCCTCTAATCTAGCAACAGGTGCAAAGATCTCATCAAAATTAATTTTTTCTTCTTGATTATAACATTTTGCAACCAATCTTGCTTTATTTCTTATTATATTTCCATGTTCATCTAATTTATTTCTATATATCTATTTTGTGTCAATTATTGAATAGTTTTTAGATCTTGATACTAAGGTCTATACATTATTTTTTTCAAATTGATTAAGTTCTTCTTGCATTGCATTAATCCAATTATAATCTTTTTCAGTATTGTCTATAGTTTTAGGTTCAAGATGAGAGACAAAAGCAAAATGATTGAATGCATCTCTAAGTGAGGAATGAGTTTTTATACCATGTGTAGGATCACCAATGATTAGTTCCTTAGGGTGTTGTGATCATACCTCCATTCTTTGGGTAGATTATTTGTACCTTGAGGTTGTTCTTGTCGTTCTTCACCTTCCTCATCTAGTTTGTCTTCATGTTCTTCATCATCTTGAATTGTTGAATTTTTTAAAGTGATCTCTTTCATCCCTTCTATAAGAGGATCTGCATCATCAAAATCTTCATTCTTCTTTGAAGGAAGATCGTTAGTTTCATCAAAGACAACATGTATTGACTCCTCTACTACTAAGGTTCTTTTGTTGAAAACTCTAAAAATTTTACTAGAGGAGGAGTAACCAAGAAAAATCGTTTCATCGAATTTTGCATCAAATTTTTTTAGTCTTTCTTTACCATTGTTTAACACAAAATATCGACAACCAAAAATATGAAAATATGCAATGTTTGGTTTTCTTCCTTTCCAAAGCTCATAGAGAGTTTTCTTTAAAATTTGTCTAATTAAAGTATGATTTAATATGTAACATGCTGTGTTAATAGCTTCCGTCCAAAAGTATCTTGGAAGATTGCTTTCACATAGCATGGTACGGGCTATTTCTTCAAGGGTTCTATTTTTCCTTTCTACTACTTCATTTTGTTGGGGTGTCCTAGGTGCCGAAAAATTATGGCCTATTCCTTTTTCATCACAAAACTTTTCAAAATCTTGGTTTTCAAATTTAGTTCCATGATCACTTCGAATATTTTGAATTAAAAAATCTTTCTCATTTGTGACTTTTCGATAAAATTTAGAGAAAACTTGAAAAGTTTCATCCTTATGTGCCAAAAAAAAAATTCATGTAAAATGAGAGAAATCATCAATAATTATAAAACCATATCATTTTTCTCCTAGACTAGTAGTTCTAGTAGATCCAAATAAATCCATATGCAATAATTCTAATGGCCTAGAAGTTGAAATAATATTTTTAGATTTGAATGAAACTCTTGTTTGTTTACCTAGTTGGCATGCATCACAAATTCTATCATTTTTAAAGTTCAATTTGGGTAGACCAATAACCAATTCTTTCTTAATAAGTTTTGAAAGTGAATGCATGCTAATATGTGCAAGCTTACGATGCCAAAGCCAACTATTCTCATTAATCTTGGCATTCAAGGATACTAGGCATTGCATATTTATTTTGGATAGATCATTCAAATCTACCATATAAATATTACCATGTCTATGCCCAACAAATTTAATGCCTTCATTAACAGGACTAGTTACAATGTAAACAGAAGATTCAAAAATAACTTTGTATCCTTTATCACAAAATTGACAATGCTTAATAAATTATGTTTTAAATCATCTACTAATAAAATATTTTCAATATACATGGAGGGAGTGATACCAATGTTACCTATACCGATGATCTTTTCTTTGCCATTATCTCTAAAGGTGACCATCCCTCCATTTTTAGCATCAAGTGTGATGAATTGGGATTCATCACCAGTCATGTGTCTCGAGCATCCGCTATCGAGATACCATTTTCGGTTTGCTCCTTGGGATACTAGACACACCTGCAAGCAGAAGTCAAGTTTTTATTTTAGGTACGCAAGCTTTCTTGGGTCTTTTTTGGTTAGTCACAATGGTTCCTTTTGGAACCCATATTTTCTTTGCATTAGGATTAATGGATTTGTTAGAGAGCCAAGTGTATGACTTGTGACCTATTCTACCATATTTGAAGCAAGTAGTGTTTGAGAATTTATTGTTTAAAGAATTTACATAGATATTTTTTAGAAATTTTTATTTCTTTAAGGGGTTGTAACCAAGACCAGCCTTATCATAAACAACCTTTTGATTTTCAAGAATCATATTAAGTTTATTAGAACTTAAGGTGAATTTTTCAACTATTGGTTTTAGCTTGGTAATTTCATTCTTTAAGTTTAGGTTTTTTTGAAATAGGATAGATTTTTCATTTGAAATGCTCTCATTTTATTTTAGTAAAGATTGATTTTTTGATTTTAACTCTTTGTTCTTTACCCCTAGTTTTTTTAGTTCATCAATTAAATCATAAAAAGCTTCATGAAGTTCTTCAAAGGTAAAGTCAATAGGAGTTATAGAATTTACCTCATTTTCATGTGCCATAAGGCACAAGTTGGCTTGTTCATTTGAGTCTTCTTCTTCGGAGCTGGACTCATCACTTCCACTCCAAGTAGCCATCATGGCCTTCTTCTTGTACTTCTTGGGACCCTTCTTCAGTTGTGGGCATTCAGACTTAAAATATTCCGATTTCTTGCATTCGTAGCAAATAAGAGGTTGGTCTTTATCCTTTTTTTTGCTATATTCCCCTTTTGTGGGTGGCCTCTTCCTCATTCCTTATTATCTTTTCCTCAAAAATTTTTTAAACCTTCTAGTAATGAGAGCCATTTCTTCATCCTGCTCTTCATTTTCAGTATCATCAGTTTCTTCATCAAGTTGAGTCGTAGATTTGAGGACGATTGTCCTCTTCTTTTTGACTTCTTTTTGATGTTGTTTCATGCTCAGCTCATGTGTCATCAGTGATTCTAGAAGCTCTTCCAAGGATAGGATATTTAGATCCTTGGCTTCTTGGATAGTGGTCACTTTGGCTTCCCAAGTTCTTGGTAAGAACCTAAGAATCTTCCTCACGAGGTTACTGTTAGAATAAGACTTACCAAGACTTTTTAAACCATTTATAATATCAGTAAAATGAGTAAACATTTCAGTTATAGATTCATCATGCTCCATTTTAAAAAGTTCATATTTATGCACGAGCATGTTAATTTTGGATTCTTTCACTTGATTAGTTCCTTCATGAGTTACTTCTAATCTATCTCATATTTTCTTAGCAGACAGACATGTTGAAATATGATTGAATTCATTAGCATCTAGGGCACAATACAAAACATTCATGGCTTTAGCATTTAGTTGAGCCATTTTCTTATCAACCTCATCCCATTCTTTTTCGGATTTGGTTGATTCTACACCATCAATAATTTTAGTGGGTGTGTGTGGTCCATTTACTATGATACTCCACATATCATAGTCAAGTATTTGAATAAAAATTTTCATCCGAGCTTTTCAATTGGTATAGTTTGACCCATTGAAAAGTGAAGGTCAGTTAGTGGACTGCCCCTCGGCTAGAGAAGTGCCAACTTGAGTTATCATAGATCTTTAGCTCTTTGATGGTTAAATCAAAGTAGGGCTAGAGTACCCCAGTTCTGATACCACTTGTTGCCCAGCTATGCAACCCAAGAGGGGGGGTGAATTAGATTTTTAAAAATTTAAACTTAACTTACAACTATGAAGATTATTTAACAATGAGCAAGATAAGTGTAGAGAGTGTAATTTATGCAAGGGTAATAGTTGGATGCTAGAATGCAAGAGAATAAAGAAGTTTGAGAGGAGAACAATTAAGCACAACATAAACAAGAAGATTTATAGTGGTTCGGTGCCAACTTTGCACCTACATCCACTCCCCAAGCTCCTACTTGAGAATTTCAATCTACTAAAATGTATTCAACCTGAATACACTCGTCGAAACCTCCGACTCTAGCTATCCCAAGCTAGACCACTTATTTCTTGGGTACAAGCCCATCCAGTACAATCCGATTCAAGGTTCGGATCAACCTTCTCACATTTGAGAATCCTTCCAAAACAAAAACAATAACTCAAAAAGAGTATTACAGTTAATTGCACAAAAATACAGATGAAGCTTCTTTAATGAACGAATAAAGCTTTAAATACACTTTACACAATTAGAAGGAAGCTCTTTCTGATTTTCTTAAGGTGGTTGGAGACTTGAATGAGCTTTTGAGGAGTTGGTGAACTTGAATTAAAAGCTTCTTGAACTCTTTAGGTGGGCTTTTGCTTAGGGTTGAAAAGAATGCTTGAAGAATCTTTTTTCAATCTCTCTTATATATTGATTTTCTCCTTTAAATCTCTTTATATATCTTCAAATAATGGTGGAGAGTAATCTGGGCTAAAATAGAGCCGTTAGAGCACATTAAATGAGCATTAAATGTCATTGAAATGGGTTAAAAACTAGCCGTTGCGAAAATTTTCCGTCACAGGGGTCAACTCATAGGGTCGACTCATGCTCATGGGTCGACTCATGGGATCGACCTCTATGGAAAAGAGCAGAAAATGATTGTTCTGTAATTTTGGCCTGCAGAACAGCAGAGGTCGACTCATAGGGTCGACTCATACCAAGAGATCGACTCATGGGATCGACTCATAGAGTGTGCCAGCCAGAATTTTTGCGTGCCGTTCAGCCCTTTAAGCCATAAGTCGACTCGTGGGGTCGACTCATAAATAGAAACTTGATTTTCTTACAAAATACACTTCCAAAAATATTAAAATTTTCTCTAATAGATTGCACGTCTTTTGTTCTTGCTCTTGACACTTCTGAATCGGGTCTTGATAAAATTATGATTTTGCTTCTGAAATGCAATAAGTCTTTTTTCAAGCCAAAATCATTAGTAATCCCCTCAAATATTTTGTAATCATCAAAATCAATTCAAGGAGCAACACCAGCTCACTGCACCATCATTGCATAGAAAAATACTGTCTGATGTCGACTTTCAATCATCAATATCAAACATAAAATCTGAATCAGTATATCCTTACACCCTCAAATCTCCTCCTTCAAAGATCAAAGATTAAGAACGTATCCTTAGTCCTTCTCAAGTACTTAAGGATATATTTCATAGATGTCTAGTACTTTTCATCTGAATTCGATTGATATCTGCTCGTGACACTTACGATATGTGCTATATCAGGTTGTGTACATAGCATGATGTATATGAGGCTCCTTATGGCTGAAGCATAAAGGATCTTGCTCATGCATTCTATCCTTTCGATGTGTTGGGGTACATCTTCTTGGAGAGATGAATTTCATGCCTAAAGGGTATAATCCACTCTTAGAATTTTTCATATCGAATCTCTTCAGCACCTCCTCTATGTACATCTTCTGTGAAAGTCCTAGCATTCTCTTAGATTTATCTTTATAGATCTTAATATCTGAAATAAAGGATGCTTCTCTAAGGTCCTTCATGGAAAATTCGTTAGACAACCATAACTTAATTGAGGTCAACATGGGTATATCATTACCAATAAGGAGTATGTTATTTATGTACAGTATGAAAAAAGTGACAGCACTCCCACTAATCTTTTGGAATACACATGATTCTTTCTCATTTTGGATGAAACCAAATGATTTGATTATCATTGAAATGAGTGTTTCAACTTTGAGATGCTTGGTTAAGTCCATAAATAGATCTTTGCAGCTTGCAGACTTTGTGATCCTATCATTGAAAGTAAAACTCAAAGGCTACTCCATATAGATATCTTCTTCAAAATATCTATTCAGAAAAGTAGTTTTTACCTCCATCTATTTGTCATGTCTCATAGTCGTGATATGCTGCAACAGCAAGCAATGTTTGAATGGACTTTAGTATGGCTACTGGCGAAAAGATATCCTGATAGTCAATGTCCTCACGTTGATTATAATTTTTTGCTACAAACTTAGCTTTAAAGGTCTTTATCTTTCCATCCAAACCAATCTTTTTCTTATAGATTTATTTACACCCAATAGATACTATATCTTCAGGTAGATCCACTAAGGTCCAGATTTGGTTTGAGTATATTGAGTTAAAAATACCTCTAATCATTTTTTAGAGTTGATATCTGATATTACCTCGCTATAGATCTTGGGATCAGTACCATGTACCTCATTTTTCATGATGAATATTTTTTTTTATATCTTTTGTGATTATACCTAAGTATCTCTCAGAAGAATGGAAAATTCTACTAGATCTATGAGGTGGAGGAGAAACGTGTGTTGACTTGATTTGAATAGGATCAATAAGCTTTGAGGCTTGCTGCTTTTCAGAGACTTTTTCTTCAAACCCTATCTATCTTTCATTGCCTCCATATTGAATGAACTGTTTTTTATCATGGCATATCGGCTCATAATCACATTGTGATCCTTCGAGAGATAGAAATAATATTCTAAAGATTTGTTAAGATATCCTATGAAACGAGCTCTTAAAGATCTGATCTTTAACTTGTCCTTTTGTTATCTCTTGACATGGATCGGACAATCTCAAATTTTGAGATGACTCAGACTCGATTTCTTACCATATTATATCTCATACGATGTGGGTAGGAACGATTTTATAGAAAACTTTATTCAATAGATAATTCACTGTTAGTAAACTATATCTCTAAATAAATATAAGAAGGTCAGTGAAGTTCATCATGGGTCGAATCATATCTAATAGGGTTCTATTTTTTTATTTTAAAATTTCATTGAGTTGAGATATTTCTGGTGGAGTCCATTGTGAGACTATGCCATATTTCTTGAGATAATTTAGAAATTTTCTATTAAGGTATTCATCTCTTCGATCTGATCGAAGAATCTTAAGAAATTTTTCAGTTTGCTTCTCTACTTTATTTCTGAATTTTTTAAACTTTTCAAAGATTTCAGACATATATTTTATAAGGTACACATATTCATACCATAAGAATCATCGATAAAGGTGATGAAGTAGAGATAACTTTCTTTGGCTGTCACATCAAATGGGCCGCACATATCAGTGTATATCAGAAAAAATATCTCAGCGGTCTTTTCTCTTTGTCTCACAAAAGGTAGCTTGGTTATTTTTTCTTGAAGGCAGGACTTACAGATCAGATAAGATTCAGAAGTCAATGAGCCCAAGAGCCCATCTTTCTCCAATCTATTAATACTTTCTTCTCTTATATGATCTAGTCTAAGGTGTCACATATACTTTAGGTTAATATCATCTCTAGGTCGTTTAGTTTTTATGACATTCACATTCTGTTCGGTTATATTTACAGTAATATCAACATGCAATTGATAGAGACTATTAATTAAGTAATCACTTCTAATTATTTTATTTTTAAAATAAATAGTTAATTAATCCTTATGAAAATTAATTACATAGTTGTTCTGTGCTAAACATTAAACAGAAACGAAATTCCTACTAGCAGCAGATACATAATAACAGTCCCTAAAAATTAAACTAAATTCTGATGGTGGTCTAGAAGATATATTTCCACAGTCACAGCAGCAACTTTTGCTCTATTTTCGATAGGTATGATCATTTTTTCTTCTCTCAGTCTTCTACTTTCCTCAAGATCCTGTATAGAAGTGAACAAATGAGTATTAGAACTAGAGTCTATAACCCAACTGGAAGTAGAATAAATTGTTAGGTTAGTTTCAATAACCAGCAGGTCACATATACCTTCAGAAGGTGTGCTATCATTCTTATTCTTCAGGCTCACTAGGATGTTGGAAAACAGGCAGTTCAAAGCATGTATATTTTAAAATTTTTATAACGAAAGCAGCAGATTAAACTATTTAATTTCATACATATGCTTTAGATCAGATCTAAACTACCTTTCTAAGGATCTATAATATGAAAATATTGTATAAAAAAATCTGATCTAAAAGAAAATATTACATCAATCGTATTGAAGCTCAAAATCAGATCTAATGCTTAGATCTAATCCGATGAGTTCAAAACCCATTATTTGATCATGGATTGACGATTATTGCTATTGATGCACGTGGTAGGAGGTCCTTCCTGATGTCGAGCAGTCGTATAGTGTGTCTGACCTCTATAAGTAGTCCACTAGAAGCTTCGAATAGATTGTTCTTTTCAGGAGTGCTAGCTTGCGACGAAGATTCTGGATAGCTGATAGAGACTCTTTTCTTCAGATCAAACAGACATCTTCAGATTAGAAGAAGGAGCTTTTCAAGGAAGAGATAGTGTGGAAGAAGAAGAACAAAGCTCTTTTTGTTTTTCTCTCTCACAAAATAGGAACTAGAAAATCCTAGAAATCCCACTCTAGATCTCATGCCTCAAGGAGGATCTTCTTCTTCTTTTTCTCATGCACAGACGCCCATCCCTCTCTCACAGATTTCTCACACCCTCTCTGAGGTTCTCTCATACCAAATGTGAAGTTAATTGGCACACAAAAAATCATCCCTTCTTAAAGTGGCATCCCATGAAGAGTTTGGATGATTTGGTTCAGGTTCAAACAATGTATAATCTTATAATGAATTCAAATCAAATTTAAACTTCTTTTTAAATTAGATTTAATCCACATCTAAGGGACTCAAAAAAGAGGGTGACACAACTCAGATTGGCATAAAAAACATCACACGAAAAATTCATTTTACACGTGAGAAGAAGGCTGGTCGGCGGCTAAGTAGAGTTCTACAAAATTTGGACTCTTGATTTAAGTTTGATTTCAAATCAATTTGAACTCAAACTCAATCCAATGAAATTTCAATTCAAAGAGGATCTGAAGAAGATATCACACACCTTCTGGGTGCAAAAAATTCTACATAAAAATCATTCTCATGCATAAGGAAAGGATGGGTGCAGGTAGAGGTGGCGCAGGTAGAGGTGGCGTGAGGAAAGGATGGGCGCAGGTAGAGATGGTGCAAGAGGTATTTTGATTCCATTTGAATTCTAACTTATGTTTTTATCTAATTATGTTCTTAACCCAACTAAATTAGGTTAGATTCAATTAGATTACTTAATCTAATTATGTGACAAATAGTCTCGATTAAATCCTAATCAAATTAGAAATTAATCGAGCTCAAATCAAGAATCAAATATTCTTAATGATTAGGTCATCTCATAACATAATCGGATCAAACCAAATTGAATCCAATTCAATTAGATTTAATCCAAACTTTAATGCTCAATCAAATTGAGTTAATTAGCAATCTAATCACTAATCAATCTTCTTTTAATTCATTAATAATTAACGAATTAATTTATTAAAACTTTTACACAAGGTTAATTATCAATCAAATTGATGATTAAATTTTAGAATGATTTTCAATCGTTAATCAGCCACATGATCAGTCGAAATTTTTTTTTGAGTGTGATCCTATAGGTTCGAACTTAAGTCGGTAGTTTAAGAACGAACTTCTTATACTAATCAAAGTGACCATCTAGTAATGGTACTCGATGTCCGGATAGGTCGAAAGATTGCAAAACATTATTCATAAATCTATTGGCATAGGGTTACCATATAATTCATCCTTTTGATCCTAATGCTCAAGGTGACCTGAAGTTTAATTGTCGATCCTGGATTAGTCAACCACATTGTGTCTCAATCTTTCAAATCCATCATATGGATTATCCTGATTAAGATTTTACTAAATTGAAATATACCGATGCATTAACTCCTACTTATTCAGAGGGATCAATTCCATCTTGATTCACACACCGACTTCGTAAGTACTTGGCTGTGTCCAGAGCCTTCTGTCACTGAATTAGAAATTTAGATAGTCCGACACTAAAGTATAGTAAGTTGCTTGCAAGTTATCTTGGTGATCTCAAATTGGAAGGATACTTATACCCATATCCTTCGCGAGCTATTCTTGACAGTAGAGTACCCAACAGTTGGTCACGTTCAATGAGATATACTTCTATATCTCACTTGTATGCCATATCAGTGTCTCCATACCACTTGATTACGAGAATAATCAATGCATATGACACACAGTAACCTACACTCGATAAACGTTATCATCCTAGTAAGAGTGTATCATTTAGTTGTGAACTTATTTTAAGGACTAAACGATATATCCTCCTATATCGATTAAGATAGTCCTAAGAACTTCATCACAACAATTGGAGTTCATTTAAGAAGATGTACATTATTTTGCAATGAAAAAATCAAATAATAATTTTATTAATTTATCAATTCATATATATTTACATAATTTAGTACAACCATCAACAGGCTGACAATTGGTTTGAGGACACAATTCTCAATAACTTCAATTTGGCCTAAAGTCAATCAGTACAGTATCGTATACCTATCTTCTGTTTATGGTCTTCGAACTTCTTGATACTGAGGGTTTTAGTAAATGGATCGATCAGATTTTTTTTTCATCGATCTTCTAAAGCTCGATGTCACCTTGATCCATAATCTTCCAGACTAAGTGGTAGCAGCGTAGAATATGTTTGGTGCGCTGATGTGACTTCGATTCCTTCACTTAAGTAATGGTGCCTGTGCTGTCGCAGTACAACAAAACAGGGCCATCGAGGAAGGGTGCCACTCCGAGCTTATCGATGAACTTTCATAACCACAGCTTTTAACACAATATCGGATACCACAATGTATTCTGCTTCACAAGTAGAGTCGGTCATAGTGTGTTGCTTAAAATTTTTTTAGTAGATTGCTCCATCATTCAAAATATAGATATATCCCGACATACTCTTGCTGTCGTCATGATTCGATTGAAAACTAGAGTTTGTAAATCCCATAAGTTTTAAGTCGGTTTCTCCATAAACAAGTCACTGATCCTTAGTATTTCTCAAATACTTAAGGATGGATTTTACAACTTTCCAGTGGTTCTTCTCTGGATCAGATTGGTATCTGCTCACTACTCCAAGTGAGTATGTTACGTCTGATCGTGTATATGTCATAACGTACATTATAGAATCTACTATCGAAGCATATGGAATCCTGCTCATACACTCTTCTTGAGGAGTTGTCGGACAATCCCTCTTTAAGAGTAATTTCATGGCCTATTGGAAGATAGTCCTTGAAATTTTTTATGCTGAACCATTTCAACATGATGTCGATGTACATGGATTGAGACAATCCAAGCATCCTCTTAGATTTATCTCTATAGATCTTCATCTTAAGGATGTAGGATGTTTCTCCCAAGTTCTTCATGGAGAATTGAGAGGATAGTCAAATTTTTGTTTCTTATAATGTAGGAATGTTATTTTTGATTAAGAAAATATCATCCACATACAGAATAAGAAATACTATCACAGAATTGTTAACCCATTTATATATGTATGAAAGAAACATAAGTAGTGCTATGTATGCAATTTCAAAATTTTTATGCAGCAGAAGAATAAGATTAAACTATTTAATCTAAATCACATACATAAGTTCTAATCTATACTACCATGCCATGATAAAAATATGAAATATGATGCACTTTAGATCTGAACATAAAAACTTACATCGATCTCATCGATGCTACAATACTAGATTTAACTATTAGATCTAACAATACAATCAAGACAGGTTAGAAACAATTACCAAACTAAGAAGATCTTGATCTTCGCTGGTCTAACACTTGGAGAAGATGTCCCTCAGGTAGCTTGCAGCTACACGAAGTAGTCTGGCCTCTACAAAAAATTCACATGAAGACTGGCACAGATCAGGATCCTTGGAGGTGCTAGCCTGCAAGGAACTTTGATGGCTGATTTCTTCCTTCTTCTTTAAACACCTTAGACACTCTAAAGCAAGAGGATATTTGGAGGAAAAAGAGAGAAAGATGAGAAGAGCTTTGGAAAAACAAAACCAGCAAGGGAGGAATTGATGTGATGCCAAGAAGAGGGTCACCTTTTTTATAGGCAAGGATTAGGATTTTCATCTAAGGGAGGGCACCTAAGGGACCATGCCAAACTCTTTTTGGCATCTCAAAAATTTCAAAAAAGACTCTTTTACGGGAGAAGGAATCTGGTGTCTCACACATCCAAGAGCTCATCCAAGAAAAATAAGAAAAAAATCATTTAGGTGCCAACAACTTTTTTTGTTTGAAAATTTCCTTTTCTTGTTTTCATCTTATCTCTAATTCGGATTGCATTTAAATTAGGCAAGAGATGGAATTATGACTCATCAATCATTGCTGCCCACCCTTATTGGGTCTACTCTTTTGATGTCAGAAGGCTTAAGTCAAATCTAATTTGGCATGGAGATATGGGTATTGGTTCAGATGTGGTGCAAGAGATAAGGATAGAGTTTCAGTTGACTAGGACTCTTCATTTCTAATTCGATTCTAATCCAAATCAAATTTGGTTGGAACCCAATGATAGAGATAGACCTAATCCAATTAGAAACTCAATTATCTCAATAAATTTTTAACCCAATTAAGAATTAACTGAGTCAAAATTCTGATCGAATCTGGATTAAATTTTTCTTATAATCAGACAATCATATCAAACCCAATCTGAGTTGAATTGAATCTAATTCAATTAGACTTGATCCTAATCTCTTTACATAATCAAATTGAGTCAATTAATAATCTAATTACTAATTAATTCTTCATAAATAGTAGAGTCTCAATTCTAGTGAGACTCCTCCAGAGTCCCAATTCCAGTGGAACTGCTCACCAGAGTCACAATCCAATTGGACTCTTCAGTCATCAGATCTGATCAAATCTTCTAATGTGTGTGATCTCATAGGTTCGAACCTAAGCCAGTAGCATAGGAATAATTTTTTATACTAATCGATATAACCATCTAGCAATAGTGATCCGACGTCCGGATAGGTCGAAGTATTACAAAACAATATTCTAGAATCTACTGGCGTATGGTTACCATATAATTCATCCATTTGATCTAATGCTCAAAGTGACCTAGGATTTAATTGTCAATCCTAATTTAGTCGATCATATTGTATTTCAATCTTTCAAATTCATCTCATGGATTATCCTGATCAAAATTTTATTAAATTAAAATACATGAATGTATTTCTCCTACTAATTCAGAGGGGTCAATTTCATTTTAACTCACACGCTGACTTGATAAGTACTTGACTGTATCCAGTATCTTTCTGTCACTAAATTAGAAACTCAGATGGTCTAGTACTAAAGTACAGTGAGTTGCTTATAAGTTACCATGGTGATCTCAGGTCTGAGGGACACTTATACCCATACCCTTCATGAGCTACTCTTGATCACAGAGTGTTCGATTAATGGTCACGTTCGATGCGAATGTACTCCTATATTCCATCTGCATGCCATACTAGTATCTCCCAACTCTTTGATTAAGAGGATAACTAACTCATATGGCATACAACGATCTATATTCGATATTGCTATATCATTTGATCGCGAATATTTTTAAAGATTAAATGACAAATCCTCTTTTGTCGATTAATTATAGTCCCAAGGATTTCATGATAAAATAGGAGTTCAAAGATGGATAATTTGTAATAAAAATATCAAATAATTTTTATTAATAAAAATTTATATACAATTTATAAGAATGAACACAATCGTCAACAAGCTGATGATTGGCTTTGGGATACATTTCTTAATAACTTCTATTTGGATTAAAACTAATCGGTATAGTATTGTATACCCATCTTCGACTTGTGATCATCAAACTTTGTGATTTCGAGAGTTTTAGTAAATAGATCGGCTAGATTTTTCTTTCCGTCGATCTTTTGAAGGTCGACGTCACCTCGATCCACGATCTTCTGGATAAGATGATAGCGGCACAGAATATAGTGGTGCATTGATGGGATCTCGGCTCCTTGACTTGAGCAATGGCTCCAGTATTATTACAGTATAATAAGATAGGGCCATCAACGGAGGGTGCTACTTCGAGCTCGTCGATGAACTTCTGTAATCATACTGCTTCTTTTACAGCATCAAATGCTGCGATATACTTCGCTTCACAAATAGAGTCAGCCATAGTGTGCTGTTTGGAACTTTTTCAATAGATCGTTTCATCATTCAGAATAAAAATATAATCTGACATACTCTTACTATCGTCATGATTTGATTGAAAGCTGAAGTCAGTGAACTCCACTAGTTTTAAGTCAGTTTTACCATACACAAGTCACTAGTCCTTAGTATTTTTTAAATATTTAAGAATGATCTTTACAATCTTTCAGTGGTTCTCTCCTGGATCAGACTGGTATCTACTCACTACTCCTAGTGAGTATGCCACATCTGGTCTTATACATATTATGGCATACATTATAGAACCTACTATCGAAGCATATGGAATTCTACTCATATGCTCTCTCTTTTTAAGAGTTGTCGGATAATTCTTCTTCAAGAGAAAAATTTTATGGACTACTAGAAGATAATATTTTTTGAAATTTTTCATGCTGAATCATTTTAGCATGATATCTATGTAAGTGGATTGGGAGAGTCCGAACAGCTTCTTAGATTTATCCCTATAGATCTTTATCCCTAGGATGTAGGCTGCTTCTTCCAGATCCTTTATGGAGAATTGTGACGACTGTCACACTTTTATTTTCTATAATGTAGGGACATCATTTTCGATTAAAAAAATATTATTTACATATAAAATAAGAAATACAATTGTCGAACTATTAGCCCACTTATATATACAGGATTTCTCTCCGTTCTTAACGAAGCCATACGTTCTGATCACCTTATCAAAATATATGTTTCAACTCTGAGATGCTTGCTTTAATCCATAAATGGATCTCTAAAGTTTGTATACCTTGGACTTATCTGTGGATGTGAACCTTTTAGGTTGTATCTGAAGGAACCAGATCTAGGGTTTCAGGGTTAGATCTTGAAAAAGAGGGTTAGATCTTGAAACTTTTTCAAGATCATACAGCGGAAGACTAAAATAAATCAAAATTTATTTTTTAAGATCAGAAAATCCTTAGATCTAAGATCCTATTACATGATTATTACATGGTATTAAATCAGAAATTAAAATATATAAATATAGCATGAACTACATGTTGATCATATCAACATGTTTCTATACTACATCTAATGTATGTATTAAACAATAGATCAGATCTATTACCTTGCAAGTTAGACGTTCTAACCTTGCTGATCTGGGCTTGAGGATGATGTTCCAAGCCGCACACGCATCCAGCCTCTAGGAGTCATCCACACGAGCCCACGAATCTCGATCAGAAGTCCTGCTTCAGGAAATCAGTACAGTATGCTAGTACTGCGCTGATCCTTCTTTGATGGTTGATCAGGTGCCTCCTTCTTCTTGATTTGGACTCTTCCAAAGATGAAAAGTAGAAGGAGGAGTTTCAGATCTGAGACACTCTCAGGAAACTCAAGATGGAGGGAGGAAATATATGAAAATAAAAACTCAAGAAGAAGACCCTCTTCTTCTTCACGTTTTTCTCTCTAGACACCCAAACTTGCATCTTTTATATCTCCATGACCCAAAGGTATTTCTCTCTGATTTTTGGATGTCACAAAGGTCTCTCAAATCTCTAATTTCTCATAAAATTTCATGAAAAAACTCATCTTAAATAGAGAGATATGATAGAGTCCTTGTCTAGGTCAAACACCTAGTCAAGGCTTATCCAAACATGGCAAGTTAAGGGACGCCCAACTCTTGAGCATCTCCTTCATATTTTTGTGCATGGATCATCAGAAAATGGTGCACAATATATATCCTAAAAGCCATAAAAATTTCAAAAAAAATTTGGATAAATTCGATGCAAAATTGAAAGAGTTTTGGATTTCTAAAACTCTATCTCATAGAATTCGAAATCCAAACTTATTCCTTTTAGATTTGATCCAAACCACCTTCTATGTAAGAAAGAAGAGAGGAGACCTTTTGTGAACATGGGAGAGATCTGAGAGAGAGCTTTTGTCACACAAAATAAGTGGAGATTGGCGTTGAATAAGAGAGAGGGCGTGGAGAAGGCTTATGTGGTGCAAGGTGGAATCCTAGTCTTACTAGGATTCTGTCTTATGGCTTGTTTTAATTTGGTTTCCCAAACTAAATCAAATCAAAATTAGATCAACCCAATTAAAATAGATCTTAACCCAATTAAGAATCTAATTTAATCAGATTAAATTAGATTTAAATCTGATTTAATTTTTTAATCAAATTAGAAATTAGATTGACCCAAGTCCTAGTTGAACTAGGACTAGTTTTTTCTTGCACTTGGCTTATCCAATAAACTAATTGGACTTGATCCAATCAAGCCCAAACTAAATCTAATTAAATCATATTTAATTAGACTTAATCTCAGCCCATTGGCTTAATCAAATTAAGCCAATCAGTAATCGAATTGCTAATAGATCCTCCTGCAACACTTGCACTGGGTTAAATATCAATCGTATTGATCATTTAACCCTAGAACAATTCTTAATCGTTGATCAACCATCTGATCAGATCATGAACTCTAATGTGTATAACCTCATAGGTCCAAACCTAAGCCGGTAGTATAGGAATAAATTCCTATACCAATCGAAGTGACCATCTAGCAATGGTACCCGACGACCGGATAGGTCGAATGTGTAGAACAACATCCTTAGAATCCATGCGGATATAGTTTTCATATAATTCATCCCCTTGACCAAAATGATCATAGGACACCCCAGAGTTTAACTGTCAACTCTGATCAGGTTGTCCACATTGTATTTCAAAATATCAAATCCATCTGATGGATTACCCTGGCCAAGGTTTTGCTAAATTGAAATACAGCGACTCATCTTCTCCAACTCTTGGAGTGGTCAATCCCATCTCGATCACACTCTGACTTCGCAAGTACTTGACTGTGCCCAGAAGCCTTCCGTCCCTGAATTAGAAATTCAGTTAGTCCAGTACCAAAGCACAGTGAGTTGCTTGCAAGTCACTGAGGCGATCTCAGGTCTAAGGGACACTTATACCTATATCCCATCAGAGATATTCTCGACAGTAGAATACTCTAGAGTTGGTCACGTTCAATGATGATGTACCCTTACATCTCACCTGTATGCCATACCAGTATCTCCACACTCTTTGGTTAAGAGGACAACCAACCCATATGGCCTACAGCGACCTATGCTCGATAGAAGCTGTCGTCCTTATTAACAGCCTATCATTTGGTCGTGAACTGTTTTAAGGACTAATCGATAAATCCTCTCTTTATCGAACCTAAATAGTCCTAAGGACTTCATCATAACAACAGAGTTCATTAGAAGATGAAAGCTTATGATGAAGATGCCAAATATATTTTATTTATTAACAAATCAATTACAATACTTGGTTGCTCAACCGTCAACAGCTTGATGATTGGCTTTTTGGGACACATTTTCCAACAACTCCCACTTGTCCTAAAGCCACTCGGCACAGTATCTAATACCCATCTTCGACTTGTGGTTGTCGAACTCCTTTATCGCCAGGGCTTTAGTGAAGGGGTCGGCTAGGTTCTCTTTTCCGTCGATCTTCTGAAGGTCGACGTCACCTCGATCCACGATCTCCCGGATCAGGTGGAAGCGGCGCAAGATGTGCTTCGTCTGCTGATGTGCTTTGGGTTCCTTCGCCTGAGTTATGGCACCAGTGCTGTCGCAATAGAGCAGGATCGGACCATCGAGGGAGGGTGCTACTCCAGCTCATTGATGAATTTCCTCAGCCACACAGCTTCCTTCGCGGCATCTGATGCTGCGATATACTCCACTTCACAAACAGAGTCTGCCACAGTATGCTGCTTGGAACTCTTCCAGCAGATGGCTCCACCATTCAGAGTAAAGATATAACCCGACACGCTTCTACTGTCATCATGGTCAGATTAGAAGCTGGAGTCTGTGAACCCCACAAGTTTCAGATCTGACTCGTCATAAACCAACCATTGGTCCTTAGTATTTCTCAAATACTTAAGGATGGCTTTAACCACTTTTCAGTGATCTTCTCCAGGATCAGATTGGTATCTACTCACTACTCCTAGTGAGTATGCCACATCTGGTCTTGTACATGTCATGGCGTACATGATAGATCCCACGGCTGAAGCATATGGGACTCTACTCATACGCTCTCTCTCTTCAGGAGTTGTCGGACAATCCTTCTTAGAGAGAGAAATTCCATGGCCTATCGGTAGATAGCCCTTCTTGGAATTCTCCATGCTGAACCTCTTCAGCACAGTGTCTATGTACATGGACTGGGATAACCCAAGCATCCTTTTAGATCTATCCCTATAGATCTTCATCCCTAGGATGTAGGATGCTTCACCCAAGTCCTTCATGGAGAACTATGATGACAACCAAACTTTTATTCCCTATAGTGTGGGGATGTCATTCCCGATTAAGAGAATGTCATCCACGTACAAGACAAGGAATACCATAACTGGACCATTTGCCCATTTATAAATGCAGGGCTCATCTCCATTCTTAATGAAGCCATACGTTTTGATCACCTTATCAAAACGCATGTTCCAACTCCGAGAAGCTTGCTTCAGTCCATAAATGGATCTCTGAAGCTTGCACACCTTGGACTCATCTGTGGATGTAAATCCTTCAGGTTGTATCATATACACCTCTTCAGTCAGCTCTCCATTCAGGAAAGCTGTCTTTACATCCATCTGCCAGATCTCATAATCCAGATGGGCAGCTATTGCAAGCATTATCCGAATAGATTTGAGCATTGCCACAGGGGAAAATATCTCGTCATAGTCAATACCATAACGTTGACGATACCCCTTGGCAACCAGATGGGCTTTATAGGTCTCCACCTTTCCATCTGCGCCCCTCTTCCTTTTGAAGACCCATTTACACCCAATGGGTTTAACCCCTTCAGGTGGGTCAACAATGTCCATACATCGTTGACCTTCATGGACTCCATTTCAGATTTCATGACTTCAAGCCATTTCTCGGAATCAGGTCTCTGCATAGCATCAATATAGGAGATCGGATCCTCATTATTCTCATCAAGTTCGATGGGATCACCATCTCGGACCAAAAAACCGTAGTATCTGTCCGACTGACGCGGTACTCTATCGGATCGCCTTAATGGTGCAGGTATATTGGGCTCTGGATGTGATCTAATCATATCCGACTCAGGTTCAGCTATTGGTGTCGGTCCTTCTACCTGTTGAACTTCATCAAGTTCAATCTTAGAGGCAACGGTTCCTTCACCAAGAAACTTCTTTTCAAAAAAAATTGCCTTAAGGCTGACGAACACCTTTTGTTCATCAGCATGGTAGAAAAAATATCCTTTTGTCTCTTTGGGGTACCCTATGAATGAGCATTTGTCAGACCTAGGTCCAAGTTTGTCTGTGACTAATCGTTTGACATAGGCCGGGCACCCCCAGACCCTAAGGTGTGAAAGTACTGGCTTACGTCCTGTCCATATCTCATATGGAGTCTTAATTACAGACTTACTTGGAATCCTATTTAACAGATAACAGGCCGATTCGAGTGCATATCCCCAGAAAGATATCAGCAAGCTAGCAAAAACCCATCATGGATTGGACCATGTCTAACAAAGTCCGATTCCTCCTTTCAAACACACCATTATGCTGTGGTGTTCCTAGAGGAGTCCATTGGGAGAGAATCCCATTCTCTCCTAGATATGTGAGAAACTCACTAGAAAGGTATTCTCCTCCTCGATCAGATCGAAGAGTTTTAATACTCTTTCCAGTTTATTTTTCTACTTCACTTCAGAATCGTTTGAACATTTCAAATGAATCTGACTTATGTTTCATCAGATAGACATATCCATATCGGGATAGGTCATTCGTGAAAGTTATGAAGTAGAAATATCCACCTCTAGCACTGGTGCTCATGGGCCCACATACATCAGTATGTACTAGGCTCAAGAGCTCAGTAGCTCTCTCACCTTTTCCAGTAAAAGGTGACTTGGTCATTTTACCAAAAAGACAGGACTCACAGGTTGGAAGTGATTCACAATCACTAACTTCGAGGATTCCCTCTTAAGTCAACCTGTTTATTCTGTTCTTGTTTATATGACCTAGCCTACAGTGCCATAAGTAGATATCTGACACACTATCTAATCTAGGGTGCTTGCCAGTAGAATAGACTCTTATCAGGCTTGACCTTTTTGGTCTGGCTCTGCACTGATGTCCTAGCCTGAACTTGCACCTTCTTTACTTTCTTCTTCTTGTTCTTCTTTCCTTTCTCAAAAGGTCGAGAACCAGAAGACGAACCTCCCACTGAGTTCACCGACTCCTTGAGGAGTTGGTGATGCTTCTCAAAGTTCTGAAGCAACCCCAGTAACCTGTGGTAGTTCTCTTCAGGCTTTGTCATTCTATAATGAGTGAGGAATGGGAGATAAGACTTGGGCAACGAGTTCAGTATTGCATCTTTTCCAAGCTGCTCATGCAAGGGAAAGCCGAGCTTGCTCAATCGTTCCATCAGCTCGATCATGTATAATACATGATCAGTGACTGAGACACCATCCTGCATTTTGGCATTGAAGATGGCACAACTAGTCTTGTGCCTCTCTACGTCATCGGGTGTGCCAAAGGCATCCTCCAACACTTGAAGCATGTCCTTTGGCTGAGCCATCTCGAATCTGCGACTGAACTCGTCGCTCATGACAGCCAGCATGATACAGCGCACCATGATCCGGTCACTGAGCCACTTTTGGTAAGTGTCTCTGACTGTTCCACGTGCATTGGCAGCTGGCTCCTCAGGTGCAGGATCCATTATCACATATAGGATCCGTTCATGCTCCAGGACTATCTTCAACTTTCGATACCAGCTACCGAAGTTGGGTCCCACCAACTTATCATTGTCCAACAATGATCGGAGCGATAGGGAAGTGGCCATATTTGCACAAAAGAGAACCATAACCTAATTAGTAATTGATTCATTAAACCTAAAGATTTAGACTTTAATCAAAAGGTTTCTCCCACTATTTTATTCGAATTGGTAGCCTCTACCTCCAACTCGAGGAATTACCCTAATTCCTTAGCGAGTACTAGAATCCACTTAGACTGCACACAAGCCCAACTTTGGTTGGTCAACCCATGTACATCTAAGGGTAGGTTCATAACCAATTGTTTCTCTAAATAATTTCTAGTAATTTTAATTTTGCCCCAGAAACCTAATCAGTAGGCTTTGGCCTCCACTGTAAGGATCCGGTTAGGTCCAACCATTAATATGATCATACTTGGTGTATCTAACCAACGAATGATTAAGCCCAACTTTGGTTGGCTCACCTAACCACCATTACAGAGATACTTCCAAGTCATCATATGATGAGTGATAATTCCATTAGTCAACAAGCACCAGGCCATTGAGTTAATGGACTCATTATCAAACACCTTAATGGGAGGCTATGACTCAGTTATCTCCATAACTTTATCATTTTAAGGACCTAATAATTTTAGAGGATTTAAATAATTTAGAGGATGAGGTCAGATGAACCAGCTTATCATGATCCTCCCACTGGCTTCACCAAGTCAGCTTAAGGGAGACCAGGGCTGGTCTAGGAGCACCTAAATCAGTCACACTGATTTACCTAGCTGACATGGGTCAGCTCGAATAGTCAAGTGATCCGATCAAAACATAATTTCACCAAGAGGCTAGATAAGTTCGATCAGTGGGAGGGTCTGCCAAAGCTTGCCTTAGACACCATCAGAAATGGCCAGGTAAGCGGGCTCCCAATTAAAAACCACCGGTCTGGTTTATCTTAGACACCAACTGGTTTAATTAGTTTCGATTAGATCAACCTAACAGTTCGTGCTAAACCGCTTAGCCAAGAATCAAGTCCATTTGATTCTCGTTAAAGACATGAACTTGACCAACTACAACTATTGTAATTGATCTAGAGAATCCTTGACCTAATCTAAGACAATAATTGATTAGATTTAGTCAATTCTCTAATTAAGTCCATCTTTAATCTAACCATAGGTCTAACCCAATTAATGGATCTAATTCCCACTAACCCATTAACCCAATGTGTTATGATTTGTGTCTTAGGTTCTTCAATTCACAATCCTAGAACCTAATCAAACAACTTCTTAATTCTTAATTAAGTTTTGGGCTGAGGGTTGGGTTCGACTTTTTCAAAAAATAATTTTCATATTTGTAAAATAATTTTACAATATGATTCTACCAACCATATTGCATGTTTGATTCATAATCAAGATGCAAGTGAAATAAACATAAAACTACTTTAGATCTAATTTAAACAGGTTCATGTAATTGAAATAATTTCAACTTTAAACAATTTCTTTGCACAAAAATTATTAACAAAGAGATTTTATTTCAGATTTAAATATCTTTTAAATCTAATAAATCATAAATTTAATTTAGATCATATCTAATAAATTTATGATTAAAGATAGATCTACACAAACTAGGACAACCTTTGCACTGTAAGGGGTAAACCTTACAGCAGGACAACCTTACAGTTTGTGATTGATCTAAAATTTTAATTTCAGATTTAATAATTAGATTATAAATTAGATCTAATCTAAAAAATAATCTAAGCATGTATAAATAATCATGTAATAAAGAACCTAGGCTCTGATACCAATTGAAGGAACCAGATCTAGGGTTTCAGGGTTAGATCTTGAAAAAGAGGGTTAGATCTTGAAACTTTTTCAAGATCATACAGCGGAAGACTAAAATAAATCAAAATTTATTTTCTAAGATCAAAAAATCTCCAGATCTAAGATCCTATTACATGATTATTACATGGCATTAAATCAGAAATTAAAATATATAAATATAGCATGAACTACATGTTGATCATATCAACATGTTTCTATACTACATCTAATGTATGTATTAAACAATAGATCAGATCTATTACCTTGCAAGCTAGATGTTCTAACCTTGTTGATCTGGGCTTGAGGATGATGTTGCAAGCCGCACACGTGTTCGGCCTCTAGGAGTCGTCTACACGAGCCCATGAATCTCGATCAGAAGTTCTGCTTCAGGAAATCAGCACAGTATGCTAGTACTGCGCTGATCCTTCTTTGATGGTTGATCAGGTGCCTCCTTCTTCTTGATTTGGACTCTTCCAAAGATGAAAAGTAGAAAAAGGAGTTTCAGATCTGAGACACTCTCAGGAAACTCAAGATGGAGGGAGAAAATATATGAAAACAAAAACCCAAGAAGAAGACCCTCTTCTTCTTCACGTTTTTCTCTCTAGACACCCAAACTTGCATCTTTTATATCTCCATGACCCAAAGGTATTTCTCTCTAATTTTTGGATGGCACAAAGGTCTCTCAAATCTCTAATTTTTTTTAAAATTTAATAAAGAAACTCATCTTATATAGAGAGATATGATAGAGTCCTTGTCTAGGTCAAACACCTAGTCAAGGCTTATCCAAACATGGCAAGTTAAGGGACGCCCAACTCTTGAGCACCTCCTTCATATTTTCATACATGGATTACCAGAAAAGGGTGCACAATGTATACCCTAAAAGTCACAAAAATTCTAAAAAAAATTTGGATAAATTCGGTGCAAAATTGAAAGAGTTTTGGATTTCTAAAACTCTATCTCTTAGAATTTGAAATCCAAACTTATTCCTTTTAGATTTGATCCAAACCACCTTCCATGTAAGAAAGAAGAGAGGAGACCTTTTGTGAACATGGGAGAGATCTGAGATATGGCTTTTGTCGCACAAAATAAGTGGAGATCGGCGTTGAATAAGAGAGAGGGCGTGGAGAAGGCTTATGTGGCGCAAGGTGGAATCCTAGTCTTACTAGGATTCTGTCTTATGACTTGTTTTAATTTAGTTTTCCAAACCAAATCAAATCAAAATTAGATCAATCCAATTAAAATAAGTCTTAACCCAATTAAAAATCTAATTTAATCAGATTAAATTAGATTTAAATTTGATTTAATTTTCTAATCAAATTAGAAATTAGATTGACCCAAGTCCTAGTTGAACTAGGACTAGTTTTTCCTTGCACTTGGCTTATCCAATAAATCAATTGGACTTGATCCAATCAAGTCCAAACCAAATCTAATTAAATTAGACTTAATCTCAGCCCATTGGCTTAATCAAATTAAGCCAATCAGCAATCGAATTGCTAATAGTTCCTCCTGCAACACTTGCACTGGGTTAAATGTCAATCGTATTGATCATTTAACCCTAGAACGATTCTTAATCATTGATCAACCATCTGATTGGATCATGAACTCTAATGTGTGTGATCTCATAGGTCCAAACCTAAGCCGGTAGCATAGGAATAAATTTCTATGCCAATCGAAGTGACCATCTAGCAATGGTACCCGACGACCGAATAGGTCGAATGTGTAGAACAACATCCTTAGAACCCATGCGGATATAGTTTTCATATAATTCATCCCCTGGACCAAAATGATCATAGGACACCCCAGAGTTTAACTGTCAACTCTAATCAGGTTGTCCACATTGTATTTCAAAATATCAAATCCATCTGATGGATTATCCTGGCCAAGATTTTGCTAAATTGAAATACAGCGACTCATTCTTCTCCAACTCTTGGAGTGGTCAATCCCATCTCGATCACACTCTGACTTCGCAAGTACTTGACTGTGCCCAGAAGCCTTCCATCCCTGAATTAGAAATTCAGTTAGTCCAGTATCAAAGCACAGTGAGTTGCTTGCAAGTCACTGAGGCGATCTCAGGTCTAAGAGACACTTATACCTATATCCCATCAGAGATATTCTCGATAGTAGAATACTCTGGAGTTGGTCACGTTCAATGACGATGTACCCTTACATCTCACCTGTATGCCATACCAGTATCTCCACACTCTTTGGTTAAGAGGACAACCAACCCATATGGCCTACAGCGACCTATGCTCGATAGAAGCTGTCGTCCTTATTAACAGCCTATCATTTGGTCGTGAACTGTTTTAAGAACTAATCGATAAATCCTCTCTTTATCGAACCTAAATAGTCCTAAGGACTTCATCATAACAACGGAGTTCATTAGAAGATGAAAGCTTATGATGAAGATGCCAAATATATTTTATTTATTAACAAATCAATTACAATACTTGGTTGCTCAACCGTCAACAGCTTGACGATTGGCTTTTTGGGACACATTTCCCAATAGTATCATATATACCTCTTCATTTAGCTCTCCATTTAGAAAAGCTGTCTTCACATCCATTTGTCAGACTTCATATTCCAGATATGCTACTATCGCAAGCATGATCCGAAGGGACTTGAACATTGCCACAGGAGAAAATATTTTGTCATAGTCAATATCATAACGCTAATGATAATCTTTGAAAATCAAATAGGCTTTATAGATCTCCACCTTCTCGTCTATGCCCCTCTTCCTTCTGAAGACTCACTTATACCCTATGGGTTTAACCCGTTCAGATGGATCAACTAATGTCCATACATCGTTGACCTTCATAGACTCTATTTCAAATTTCATGACTTTAAGCCATTTATTAGAGTCGGACCTCTGCATCGCATCCATATAGATGATCGGATCTTCATCGCTCTCATCGAGTTCAATAGGATCTTTGTTTCAGACCAAGAAACCTAAGTATCTATCCGGCTGATGTGGTACTCTATCGGATTGCCTTAAGGATGTTTGTATATTGGGCTTCGGATTTGATCTCATCAAATTTGATTCAGATTCAATCATTAGTGTCGGTTCTTCTACCTATCGAACTTCATCAAACTCGATTTTAGAAGCACTTATTCCTTCATTAAGAATTTTTTTTTTCAAAAAGTGTGCCTTATTGCTGGCAAATACTTTCTGTTCAGCAGGCAAGTAAAAATAAAATTCTCTCGTTTCTTTAAGGTATCCTATGAAATTATATTTATTGGACCTAGGACTGAGCTTGTCAGTTTATAATCATTTAACATAAGCTGGATACCTCCAGATCTTAAAGTAAGGGAGGTTCGGCTTACACCCTGACCATATCTCATATGGTGTCTTACTAACTGACTTACTCGAAACATTATTGATCACAAAACAGGCTATTTCAAGTGTATATCTTCAAAAGAAGATTGGTAGAGTTGCAAACCCAATCATGGACCGAATCATGTTCAACAATATTCGATTCCTCCTTTCTAAGATGTCATTATGCTGTGGTATCTCTGGAGGGATCCATTGAGAGAGAATCTCATTCTTTCTTAGATATATCAGAAGTTCACTAGAAAGGTGTTCACCCCTTCGATTAGATTGAAGAATTTTAATATTTTTTTTAATTTATTTCTCTACTTCATTACGGAACTGTTTGAACATTTCAAACGATTCAGATTTGTATTTCATCAAGTAGACGTACCCATACCTAGATAGGTCGTCTGTGAATGTAATGAAATAACTATACCCTCCTTTAGCATATATGCTCATGGGTCTACATACATTAGTATATATCAGATCTAGCACATCACTCGCTCATTCATCTTTTCTAGTAAAAGATGATTTGATCATTTTTCCAAGTAGGTAGGACTCACAGGTAGGTAACAATTCATAATCATTTTTGTTAAGAATTTTTTTTTGAGCTAATCTGTTCATCATGTTCTTGTTGATATGATCTAGCCTACAATGCCAAAAGTAGGCATCCGTGACATCATATATTTTAGGACGTTTATGTGAAATATACATTACATTAGGTCTAGATACAACATAGATACCATTGTTCAATTATCCACGTAATATTGTAATACCATTCAAAATGATATCATAAATTTTTTTTATTGATATTTCATAATTAGACTTAGCCAAAAGGTTTACAGAAATAACGTTCAAAAGAAAACTAGGATAGTGATGACATTCATTAAGAACAATATATTGAGACTCAAATATAAGCTTGATGATTCCTAAAGCTAAAACTAGAACCGATCTTCTATCTTCAATATTTAAGAGTCTTTCGCTATCTTCAAATCTCCTACTGACTTGAAGATCCTACAATGAATTACAAATATTAATAAGACTACCGGCATCCAATATTCAGATTATTGTATCAAAAAGAGAGAAATTACAATATTTAGGCCTGATTTAGCTTATGCTTTGGGCATAGCTATCAGATTTTAAGTTGATCCAAGGGAGGATCATTGGAAAGCGAATGATAGCAAGTCGATATCAGGGTATGTGTTTATCCTAAATGATGAGGCAGTGAGTTGGAAGAGCTTCAAGTAGCAGATAGTTTCTGGCTCAATTATTGAGGCAGAGTACATCGCTGTTAGTGAAGCCATTAAGGAAGCTGTCTGGATGAAGAAATTCATCATAGATTTAGGAGTCATTCCTAAGCATGAAGGACTGGTGTCACTCTATTGTGATAACACTGAGGTCATTATTCAAGCTAAAGAACCTAGGTCTCATTATAGATTCAAGCATATCCTCAGACGCTTTCATCTCATTAGAGATAAGATGTCCTGGAGCGAGTAGACAGAAAGAACAATATAGTAGACCCATTCACTAAGACCATACCAAAGCAGCTATATAATCGCCATCTTGATTGTATGAGATATAAAGATGATTGGCTTTAGTGTAAGTGAGAGATTGAAAGAAGAGTGCCCTATAAGCCAATCGCAAGTGTGTTGCGATGGAATTTTTTTTTATAATTTTTTAATTCATGAAATAATATTTATTATTTGAGGCATTGATTCATCATATTAGCTGCTTCTTATTATGATTAAGATTATGATGAACCCCAAAGATTAAGGCAATGATTTTAGGAGATATGAATAGGTCATGCTAGTGAGATCAAAAATTCTAAAATTCTAATCTTAAATATTTCTGATCGTAGAAATATTGAGTCGAAAATCAATATTTCGGATAGAGTGGCACATCCTATGTATGCTCGATAGAGAGGATGGCAGATCTTATTAGCCACTTATGTGGGATACTAATACAAGGATGTGGGTGCTCATTTGAGAAATGAGTCACTGAATTAACTCGATGAAAGAGAATATCTTATAGAAGCCTTACTTGCATGTTAAAGATGGTTCTCTAAGTGAGAGTTGTGCAAGTGATCTTTAGATCTGAGATTATCATGAAATCTTGTGCACATAAATCTATATTTTGGTTCATACTCAAGCATGGCTTTAAGACATGTATGGGGTGTTCTGAATATGGTAGGAGTGTGTACAAAAGTTATGAATAGGTCAATATGGAATCGATCGCTCTTAGTAAGAGAAGATCGTATCCTGTGTATTCTCATTCATAGATGACTCAGAAAAAATTTTTTGGCCAAAAGTAGGAAGGAGATTAGAAAGAGTTTCTAATGCTTCTTTATTGGAGTCATAATTGGTTAATTGAGAATCGATATGAATATGTGTTTGAGTTTGATATGATTCCATACTCATGAATATATTCAGGATGTTGGGATGATCGAAGGATTGTATTACACGGTAACTTGCCACTGAAGGGTATATTTGGTATTTTCATCAAATTTTCACATCTTCTGGATAGTCATGATACGTTCCTAGACGTCAATCTTGACTTATAGATTTTTGATCGAATTAAAGAGTTTAATTTGAACGTCAATTAGAAAGAGTTCTAATTACTGAAATTGGGTTTAGCTTGATTGGATCTAAATCGATTAGATTAAATTCTAATCAAATTAGGTTAATTTGCATCCGGACCTACTACTAGCTAGATATGGAACTCAATGGGTAACACATATATGAGATAGATGTGGAACCTAATGGGTCACACACATATAAAAATTAGCCATAGATCTTTTTTTAAAAAGGTTGATTAAAATTTTGGATTCAATCAGGATTCCGATAAGCATGCTAGTACGTGTGGAATCCCTAGCTCTTTTAGAGATCAATTTGGTCTCATGTCTTTCTCATTTGCTAGCCCAATTTGATGGGCATTTGGATCAGGTCAAGTTACCGAGAAGCAGCTAAAAAAAGGCACCATATCTGGTGTATATGCCAAATAACTAAGTGTCCAACTTAAGAAGGATTTTTGGCGCTAATATGCAGAATGCATGTGCACTTTATTTGTGGCGTGGAGAAGAATTAAGAATTCTTCTATTTTGGGTCTCTATTTTTTATAGCAAGTAGATCTAATAATGAGCCACCTAGCACACCTTTTGAAGTATGAAAAATCTATCAGATTGTACATGAAAAAATTGCTCGAAACATTGCTGCACATGCGACAGTTTTTTTTGGACGCACGAAGGGACGTAAAGACTCCTTCTGTTTAGAGAGTCTTAAGCGACTTTTTATCTAATAATTTTTGTGATAAGGGTCAATTGTAAGTGCTAGTCACGTGATAAAAATCTTAAAAATTATCAGAATAAGGAAGATTGCTTTTCACACTCTTTTCTGGACGTGCATGCGTGCGCCAGGGAGAAGGTGCTCGCGCATCTCTTCGGTAAAGAATCCTTCTCACGTATGAACTCTTATCCAAATAATGTGTCATTTGATGATGGCCTTCTTATTTGAATAAAAATTTATGTGGCAAAATTTCATGCTAATTTGGTGTGTGAAGAGATATGAAAAGCATCTCGTTCTGGGCATGCACGCGTGAGAAGGCAGGAATCGATGTATCACCCCCTGAAGAGTCCTTCTGTTTAAGGACTCTCAGATAAGTGATACGAAGACTTGATATATCTTTTCAGATAAGGCGTGCCTTCTCTGTTAGTGCCTATCTAGTGCTATAAATAGGGGACGGTAGATGGGGTAATCATTCAATTCTTACATCCTCTATCTACTCCCTCTCTCTCTCTCTTACAACTCTAGGTTTTAGGACAAGGCTTGTTCTTTTAAGAAAAGCCTAATCTTAATAGCTCTAAGGGTTTAAAAGTTTTAGAAAAAGGTGGTCAAGTCTAGTGGATGGTTCAGAAAGGTTCAGACTCAGGTCTGGAGGAAGATCTGATTGATTGGTGCTGGTTGAGTTCTAGGAGCTAGAACTCTTGAAGCAAGATGAAGAAGGAGGCTGTCCTTGATTCAATTTTTGTGTGGATCACCATTGCAGGGTGGATACTTGGATGCCTCATGAAAATTGGATTAGCATTACAGATATTCTTCTGATCTAAATTTATTTTATTATACTTTGATTGATATAGTCAAGAGTTTCTGGGCATTAGAATTTTTGATGCATCGGATGTTTTTAATGAAAATTTTAAACAGCTAATCTTTCCACTGCGCCACTGGAATCCAACAGTGGTATCAGAGCTTACCTTGATCTATATAATCAAATGTTAAATTATTATCTTGATTGTGATCAAGCATGGATTTTTAGTTTGGTTCAAGTCGGCTCAAGGGTTGAATCCGATTGAACATCCAAATCCTAGTATGTTTTAGAGATATATTTTAAATATAAAATACATGATGTATATATAAAATTTTTTTAGTAATTTAGTACTCTAATTGAGGTTCATCATCAGACCGTCCGATCATAAGAGCAAGTAGGATTCAGAGATCCTCTCTTCCTATTCAATAGGGTACTCTTATGGCGTGTAGGGATGCCACTGTGATGTCCTAAGAAGAAGAACTATGAAAAGAGTATTTTGTATTCATGCATGTTATTAGAACTTCATGCATATGTGATATGCTTAAAATGCTAGTTATAGTCATATTGTATGATTATGTTTTTTATATCTTAGAGATATGACTGGATGCTATGTTTAGTTGTTATGATTTTTAAGATATAACTATAATAGTGCATCATTATGATTGAATTAGGATGTGCTCGAGACCATTAAAGTCCTCATAAAAATCATATTAAGTCATAGTGTTGTGAACCAATAGCTGATCTATTTTTTTGAATCGATTAATTAATTGGTGTCTAAGGAGTGTTTCAAGTATGGTGGTTATTTAATTGGTTCTGTTGTTAGTCTGGCCAATTTTATTGGTGTCTAAGAAAAGTAACAGGAGATCTCCCATCCATCTTAACACTTGTTGGGTATAAAATACCACCCAGCCGAAGTTCGCGACAGGAGTGACCCTCCGGGGATCCAACCGACTTCCGACCTCCAACGACGTCTCTTCAAACCTCCCAGGCGGCCGAGCCTCCGCAACACTCCCAAGTTTTGCTGGCGGATAAGCCCCCACTAGCGTCGATCGGATTCTTCACGACGGACGGACTCCACCCAAATCTTCACGATGATCGGCCATCTTCTAGACTCCGCCCGGACTCCTACGGGAGCCGGACTCCGCCCACGACTTCACTTACGGGTAGACTTCGTCCGGACTCCTACGGGAGCCAGACTTCACCGACTTCGACTGCGAGAGGACTTCGTCCGGACTCCTATGAGAATCAGACTTCGCCGACTCCGGCTGCAGGCAGACTTCGTCCGGACTCCTACGGGAGCCGGACTTCGCCCATGACTTCACTTACAGGTAGACTTCGTCCGGACTCCTACGGGAGTCGGACTTCACCCCCAACTCCAATTGCAGGAAGATTCCATCCGGACTCCTACGGGAGCCGGACTCCGCCCACAACTCTAATTGCAGGCAGACTCCGTCCGGACTCCTACGGGAGCCGGACTCCGCCCACGACTCCGGCTGCTGGCAGGCTTCGTCCGGACTCCTATGGGAGCCGGACTCCGCCCACAACTTCGGCTGCAGGCAGACCTCGTCCGGACTCCCACGGGAGCCAGACTCCGCCCATAACTTCGATTGCAGGCAGACCTCGTCCAGACTTTTACGGGAGCCGGACTCCGCCCGCAACTCTAATTGTAGGCAGACTTCGGGAGCCGAATCTCATCCCCGACTCCGACTGCAGGGAGACTCCGTCTGGACTCCTACGGGAGCCGGACTCCGCCCATGACTCCGGCTGCAGGCAGGCTTCGTCCGGACTCCTACGGGAGCCGGACTCTGCCCACAACTCTGATTGCAGGCAGACCTCATTCGGACTCCTATGGGAGCCGGACTCCGTCCGCAACTCCAATTGCAGGCAGACTTCGGGAGTCGGATCTCATCCCCGACTTCGACTGCAGGAAGACTTCGCCCGGACTCCTATGGGAGCTGGACTCCAAACTCCTACCACAAGCGACCCACTCTGAGTTTCCGCTACAAGCGATCTACTTCAAATTTCTACCACGAGCGGCCCATGCTGGATTCCCACCGTAGGCCTTCACCCAAGCCTCCATTATGGATGAATTCCATTTGGATGTCCGTTGTAGACCGGCCCTAGCCGAGACTCCTCGACAAATGATCCCCGTCCGGGCTTCTACGGAGATCGTACTCCAATCGGACTTCGGTCGACAGGCCTGGACCCTCTAGCAGGCCGCAGCAACGGCCACGACTCTGCTCCACTTCCTGCGATGGATTCCGTGCGGCTCCATCACTCCATGGCGGGCTGCAGTAACGGCCACGACTCTACTCCACTTCCTGCGATGAATTTCGCGTGGCTCCATCACTCCCTGGCAGACTACAATAATGGCCACGATCCTGCTCCACTTCCTGCGACAGATACCGCACGATTCCTTCATCCTCTGGCAAGTCGCGACAACGGACACCACTCCACTCCCCGCGACAGACTCCACATGGCATGTCCCGGTGATAGCCACGGTTCCACTCCACTACTCTTCGCAACAAACTCCTCCTGACCCTAGGCAGCCCACTGCCAGACGGTTACAAACATCGCTATCAGTCTGTTGCTCCCTCCACCTATAAAAGGGGGACCCCAGATACGTTATTCTCAAGCTCTAATCTCTATCCCAAAACTCTGCTAAAATTTTCGTTCGAGCACTCCATTCTTGTTGAGGTAGAGAACTGACTTGAGCGTCGGAGGGTCTTGCCGGAGCAACCCCACCTCCAGTTTAGACTTCTTTTGCAGGTCCCGGTGGCGATCGCGACTCCTCTGACTCTAGCTTCTCCGGCACTGGCGAATTTTTGCACCAACAGGATTGGCGCTAGAGGAAGGGGCTGAACCTTCACGGTACCCTTGTTCTTAAAGGAGCGCTCAACGGGACCGCCTCCGATCATCTTCTCCGACATCCACTCCTCCTTCCCCCACTAGGTCTTTGCCCCGATGCCTCCCCACAAAGCATCCATGCAACGATCCACGGCCTCCGCGGCCAGATCTCAAGCTCCGACTTCACCTCCAGTTTTTCAGCCTCCTCCTCCGGCAATGGCGGTTGGCGTGGAGCAATTCGACCTACTGGTGCAGCAGGTCAGAGGCCTCACTGAAGCTGTGCAGGCCATGCAACAGCAGCAGCAGCCGCAGGCATCAGTGGACTGGAAAGAGCGTCACCAGAACCCCAAAATCCGACGGTGGGATGGGCCACTTGGGCCAGCCGCCCCGTCTTTCCCAGAAAGATGAATCCAAGGGTGGAGAGCCCTCAATCTGACCACGATTCCACCCCTGGAAGATCTCTACCTCCATTTTGCCAGAAGACCCTCGAAACCCGCAGTCAAGAGGATTTCCTGGATCGGAGGCTCCAGGAGATGAACAGACGGATCGAAGAGCTCCGCCATGCTCCCCCCGCTTATGGTGAGGACATTTGCACTGACCCTCTCTTTTCTCAAATGATCATGCAGGAATCGATCTCGTCGAACTTCAAACTTCCTCAATTCGAAAGCTACGACAGGACTTCGGACCCGGTTGACCACCTGGAGGCCTTTTGGACAATGATGCTGCTTCATGGCACGCCCGACGCCATTCTATGCTGAGCCTTCCCATCCACCTTGAAGGGAGCGGCGAGAAACTGGTACTCAGTGCTGAAGTCGGGTACCATCTTTTTCTTTGATCAGATGAGCCACCAATTTGTGGCCCATTTTGTTAGCAGCCGACGTCCCCAGAAGGGTTCGGAGTCCCTCATCAACATCAAGCAGAGGGAGGGGGAGTCCATTCGGGCCTACATCAACCGTTTCAATATCGTCGTGCTGGAGGTCCAGAATTTGGACCAATTGGTAGCGATGGCCGCCCTGAAAGGCGGCCTTCAGAAGAATGACCTTTTATTCTCCCTGGAAAAGAAGTACCCCAAAGATTTTGCTGACCTGTTGGTTCGGGTCGAAGGGTATGCCCGAGCGGATGAAGCCTTCAAAATGAAGGACGAGGAGACCGCGAGAGAGCGGTAGGTGGGAGACTCGAATAAGCCTGCAGTCGAAAAAGGGCCGAGAGAGGCTCGGCCACATTCTCGAACTCCTCCCAGACACAAGCACATCTAGACTCCTCCTCGAGCACGCAGGCAGGGAAGCCCGGATCGTCGGGCTCGGCGGGGTTCTCCCCCAGGAAGATTTCGCAACTATGCCCCCCTCAATGCATCAAAAATTCAGGTGCTGATGGAGGTCAGAGAGCAGCTTCCTAGGCCAGAGAGGATGCACACACACCTCGGGAAGTGCAATCCGAACAAGTTCTGCCTCTACCATCGTGACCACGGCCACGATATGGAGGAATGCATCCAGCTCCGAGATGAGATCGAGGAGCTCATCCGACGAGGTCGGCTCGACAGATTCATTCGACGTCGGTCTGAGGGTAGAGAAGATCGGCCAAGGGCCTTACCGCAGCCTGAGCCGCCAAGAAGGGAAGAGCAGCCTGGAGATCGGCCTCCAATAGGGATCATCAACTCCATCTCCGGAGGACCTCGACAGGAAGCAGACCTTCCACAGCGCTAGGATTTGAAAACTTGTAAATGTACAACGAACGACTCTATTTTAAATCAAGATTCCTTTCAGATCCGCACATCTTTTCCTTTTGGTACGGACTTGTAACGACAGGGGATGACCCCTTCAGACAACAAAAACAAACCCTAATGTGGGCAAAGTCGAAGGCCCGGTTCTCCTTAGATCGATTGGGGGGAGAGGCCAAACAGCGCCCATAAGCGCTCCCACAACCATGTTAGGGACAGGAGGAGAACCTCGTCCTAACATGAGCAAAGTCGAAGGCCCGGTTCCTTTTAGATCGGATGGGGGGAGAGGCCAAACAGTGCCCATAAGCGCCCCCACAGCCATGTTAGGGACAGGAGGAGAACCTCGTCCTAATATGAGCAAAGTCGAAGGCCCGGTTCCTCTTAGATCGGATGGGGGGAGAGGCCAAACGTTGCTTATATGCGCCCCCACAGCCATGTTAGGGACAGGAGGAGAACCTCGCCCTAACATGAGCAAAGTCGAAGGCCCGGTTCCTCTTAGATCAGATGGGGGGAGTGGCCAAACAGCGCCCACATGTGCCCCCACAGCCCCGTTAGGAACAGAAGGAGAACCTCATCCTAACCTGAGCTGAAACCAACCATATCAGAAATAGGGGAAGAACCTCATCGCGACGTCGACTGAGGTCTGACTGTTCGAGACCCGGCAAGAAAAAGAAAACTTTCGCGACGACCCTTCTACGCCACCGTGACCCCCTACCCCAACGAAAAATGGAGGTCAAACTATACTAAAAGAACAAAGGACCTCATCTCTATGAAGAGGGAGGAAGAGAAAGTAAGATCTACGGTCGCAAACGAAAGGCAAACCGACACGGCGATAACCAGGAACCTCCAAGCGGCGTCGACACCGAACCAGAAACTCGACAATGACAACCTAATGCATAGACGAACGAGAAATCTTCGAACAACATCGACATCACGCGGAACAAAAATGAAAGAAGTCCGGCACATGACAGTTCAACGCGACATACGGGTAAGATAGCAAAGACCTTTTCATTTCATTGGCAAAACATGCGTTACAGAGCCTGGAAGCCCGAAGAAGAAAAATCAACAAAAACAACAACGACAGCGACGATAAACAGACAAGCAACGAAAGAAGACACTTAGAGGAACAAAGGGCAAAAAGAGCCCTAAGAGGGCCCGACTTCCTCCGATCTCGAACTTTCGGCTTCGACCCTCACCAGGGAGCACCTTAAATTTTCGACTTCTGCTTCCAATTCTCTCTCTCTCATTAGTATCTCCATGTATCTTCGGTGAAATTGCTGGCTTTCGTTCTCCGCCTCTCGATGCCTTTTTCTCAGGACCTCAGATTCTGCCTCTGCATCCTTGACGGCCTGCTGCTCGCATACCAGTGAGAATTCCAAAAGGTCCCTTCGAATCGCCCCGATTCGAAAAGACTCCAGCACGCGCGCATTTAATGCCAAAATATCTGGGGGGATCGTGCATAGGATTCAAGGGGACAACTTCGGCTGCAGAAATTTCTCGGTACTTCATTCAAAATTCGAACTCGAAAGTAGGGGGACTGGTGTTGGGTATAAAATACCCCCCAGCTGAAGTTTGCGACAGGAGTGACCCTCCGGGGATCCAACCGACTTCCGACCTCCAACGATGTCTCTTCAAACCTCCCAGGCGGCCCCGAGCCTCCGCAACACTCCCAAGTTTTGTTGGCGGATAAGCCCTCACCAGCGTCGATCGAATTCTTCGTGACGGACAGACTCCACCCAAATCTCCACGATGATCGGCCATCTTCTAGACTCCGCCCGGACTCCTACGGGAGTCGGACTCCGCCCACGACTTCACTTACAGGTAGATTTCGTCCGGACTCCTATGGGAGCCGGACTTCACCGACTTCGACTGTGAGAGGACTTCGCCCGGACTCCTACGGGAACCGGACTTCGTCGACTCCAACTGCAGGCAGATTTCGTCTGGACTCTTACGGAAGTCGGACTCCGCCCATGACTTCACTTACAAGTAGACTTCGTCCGGACTCCTACGGGAGTCAGACTTCACCCCCAACTCCAATTGCAGGTAGACTCCATCCGGACTCCTACGGGAGCCGGACTCTGCCCACAACTCTAATTGCAGGCAGACTCCGTTCGGACTCCTACGGGAGTCAGACTCTGCCCACGACTCTGACTGCTGGCAGGCTTCGTCCGAACTCCTACGGGAGCCGGATTCCGCCCACGACTCCGGCTGCAGGCAGACCTCGTCCGGACTCCCACGGGAGCCGGACTCCACCCACAACTCCGATTGCAGGCAGACCTCATCCGGACTCCTACGGGAGCCAGACTCTGCCTGCAACTCCAATTGCAGGCAGACTTCGGGAGCCGGATCTTGTCCCTGACTCCGGTTGCAGGGAGACTCCGTCTGGACTCCTACGGGAGCCGGACTCCACCCATGACTTCACTTACAGGTAGACTTCGTCCGAACTCCTACGGGAGCCGGACTTCACCCCCAACTCCAATTGCAGGTAGACTCCATCCGGACTCCTACGGGAGCTGGACTCTGCCCACAACTTCAATTGCAGGCAGACTCCGTCCGGACTCCTACGGGAGTCGGACTCCGCCCACGACTCCGACTGCTGGCAGGCTTCGTCTGGACTCCTACGGGAGCCGGACTCCGCCCATGAATCCGACTGCAGGCAGACCTCGTCTGGACTCCCACGGAAGTCGGACTCCACCCATAACTCCGATTGCAGGCAGACCTCGTCCGGACTCCTACGAGAGTCGGACTCCGCCCGCAACTCCAATTGCATGCAGACTTTGGGAGCCAGATCTTGTCCCCGACTCCAGTTGCAGGGAGACTCTGTTCGGACTCTTACGGGAGCCAGACTCCGCCCATGACTCCGGCTGCTGGCAGGCTTCGTCCAGACTCCTATGGGAGCCGGACTCCGCCCATGACTCCGGCTGTAGGCAGGCTTCATCCGGACTCCTACGGGAGCCAGACTCCACCCACAACTCTGATTGTAGGTAGACCTCGTCCGGACTCCTACGAAAGCCAGACTCCGCCCACAACTCCGATTGCAGGCAGACCTCGTCCGGACTCCTACAGGAGCCAGACTCCGCCCACAACTCCAATTGCAGGCAGACTTCGGGAGCCGGATCTCATCCTCGACTTTGACTGCAGGAAGACTTCGCCCAGACTCCTATCGGAGCCGGACTTTGAGCTCCTACTGCAAGCGACCCACTCTGAGTTTTTGCTGCAAGCGATCTACTTCAAATTTCTACGACGAGCGGCCCGTGCCGGATTCCCACCGTCGGCCTTCACCCAAGCCTCCATTATGGATGAATTTCGTTCAGATGTCCGTTGTAGATCGGCCCTAGCCGAGACTCCTCGACAAATGATCCCCGTCCAGGCTTTTACGGAGATCGTACTCCAACCGAACTTCAGTCGATAGGCCTGGACCCTCTAGCAGGCCGCAGCAACGGCCACGACTCTGTTCCACTTCCTGCGATGGATTTCGCACAGCTCCATCACTCCCTGACGGGCTGCAGTAACGGCCACGACTCTGCTCCACTTCCTGCGACGGATTCCACGCAGCTCCATCACTCCCTGGCAGACCACAATAATGGCAACGATCCTGCTCCACTTTCTGTGATGGATACCGCACGATTCTTCCATCCTTTGGCAAGTCACGACAACGGATGCCGCTCTACTCCCCGTGACAGACTCCACGTGGCAAGTCCCGGTGATAGCCACGGTTCCACTCCACTACTCTTCGCAACAAACTCCTCCTGACCCTGGGCAGCCCACTGCCAGACGGTTACAAACATCGCTATCAGTCTGTTGCTCCCTCTGCCTATAAAAAGGAGACCCCAGATACGTTATTCTCTAAGCTCTAATCTTTATCCCAAAATTTTGCTAAAATTTTTTTTCGAGCACTCCATTCTTGTTGAGGCAGAGAACTGACTTGAGCGTCGGAGGGTCTTGCCGGAGCAACCCCACCTCCGGTTTAGACTTCTTTTGCAGGTCCCAAAGGCGACCGCGACTCTTCTGACTCCAGCTTCTCCGGTGTAGGCAGATTTTTGCACCAACAATACTTTTTTGGCCAATTAGATTAATTCGAATCTTAAATAATGGTAGTTCAGTGTTTTGAACATTACATATGTCTTCCTTCATGTCTAGTCAATATCCTATCAAAAACTATAGTAGATTTGTTGTGATATCCACAAGACTTGCTATGAGGATTGATATGGGTTTATTTTGGTGCATATTAGATGCTTTATGGTATATTTTAGATATATTACTTTGTTGTGATATCTACAAGGGTAGTATTTTTCAGATATGACTGTATAGAAATGAAGGATCTGACTTAACTACAAAACACTATAGTTTGTTGTGATATTCACAAGGCTATGAGTATTTTTAGAGACAAGATTTATGTTGAAAGTTATATGAGATACAATTGGATAGATTTTTTTACTTTTAAACTTATTGAGGTTTGTTGTGATATCCACAAGGCTTCAATTAGGGATTAGGATCTCAACTCCATTAAGAAACCAGATTAGAGTTTCTCGTTTGCCATAGGAGAGGGCTATGGTATTCGATAAAATAGTGGGAGACATAACTAGTTTTAAAAGTTCTCAACTAGTTATGCATATCAAACTTGAGTGGTTTGCTTATACTATTGTTCTTTATTTATGCAGATTTAAGTATGCATTATGGCTTCTTTATTTTCACTCCATAACACTATAGATAAAAATATGTTGACCGATCCTAACTATGTAGATGGATTGAAGAACTTGTAAGTTATGTTCATATCGAAGAAGAACTCCAATATTCTGTATATTTCTGACCTTGGGATGGTCAGTAATAATAAGAAGGCAAAAGATGTCCATATCGATATTAGCTATTTATTTTGTGGCAAGTTTAGACATTGGGAGTATAATTGCAAGAATAATCTTGCAAGTTTGAAGCATGGTGCAAGTATAGCATCAAAAAGTGTGTATATGATACAAATCTATTTTTCATTGAGTGGCTCAGACTCTGATACTTGGATATTAGATACCGTCTGTGGGTCGTATATTTGTAATTCATTACAGTGACTACAGAATATCAAAGGTCTGAAAAAAGTTACCTCGATCTTTATGACGCAAGTGGAGAGTCCATTATCACAGAGGCTGTGAAAATCTGTATGCTTGATTTACCTTCGGGCAAAACTTTAGAATTAAAAGACTGTTATTATATATCAAAAGTCATTAGAAATATTATTGCTATACTTTTGTTGTAAAAATAAGGTTATGAAATAAGGCTAATAGAAAATGGATGCTCTATTTTTTTTTTCTAATGAATATTATGACAGTAGTTATATTGATAATAATCTTTTAATTCGTGTACTCAATAAAAATATTTTTCATATTGAAAGAAATATGAAAAGAAAGAGAGAAGATATGAATGTCACATATCTCTGGCATTGTCGCCTTGGTTATATTAGTGAGTCAAGGATTAACAAGTTATACAAAGAAGAATTCTTTGATCCATATGATTATGAATCATTGGAAACTTATAAATCTTGTCTTATAGGTAAGATGACCAAAATTTTATTTTCTAGATATGGAGAGAGGGTGAATGAGTTGTTAGTCTTAGTACATACGGATGTATGTGGACCAATGACAACTCAGACTAGAGATGGATACTCTTATTTTATTATCTTTACAGATGATTTATTAATGTTCGGGTATGTGTATCTTATGAAATATAAATTTGAAGCCTTTGATAAGTTCAAGGAGTATCAATGTATGGTTGAGAAACAAACTGAAAAAAATATCAAGGTTTTTCGATCTGATCGAGGAGGAGAATATTTATCCAGTAAATTTTTTGATCATCTTAAAAGTAAAGGTATTATTTCTGAATGGACTCCTCCTTATACACCTCAGTTAAATGGTGTAGCAGAAAGGAGGAATCATACTTTAATGGATATGGTGCGGTCTATGATGTGCTTCACTGATCTCTCAATATCTTTTTGAGGATATACCCTAGAGACTGCCGCATACATATTAAACAGAGTACCTTTAAAGTCTGTTGCAAGCACACCATATGAGATATGGAAGAAAAGGAAGCATAATCTTAAACATTTTAAGATTTGGGGCTGTCCAACTATGTCAAAAATATTTTTGAACTTAAGTTTAGTACTAGATCTGACAAGTGTAGGTTTGTAGGGCATCGTAAGAAAACTAATGAATACTACTTCTACCACCTACTGAACAAAAGGTGTTTGTTAGTAGGCACATCACTTTTTAAGAAAATAAACTCATCCAAGAAGGAAGCCGTGGGAGGAATATTGAACTTATTGAAGTTTATGATCTATAAATTGATCTAGAAATATCAATGGTTGGACCACAAAAAGATTCTCAATCAAAAGTATCTAAAGATGAGGTACATCTACAGTACACACCTCCTCTCTGAAGATCAGATAGAGTACGTCAGGCATCTCTGAGATATGATTTTATCATTGAGAATGATAATTCGATTAATATCATTCAAGATGATAATTCACTAACCTATTCGGAAGCTGTCATAAGTAGAGACTTGACAGATTGCTGGAAGTCATAAAATTTGAGATGGACTCGATGTACACCAACTAAGTGTGAATTTTGGTTGATGCACCTGAGGGTGTGACCCTAATAGGGTGCAAATGGATCTTCAAAAAGAAGATCAGAGCAGATGGCCAAGTAGAAACCTACAAAGCTAAGTTGGTGGCGAAGGATTTCAGACACAAGCAAGGAATTGACTATGATGAAACCTTCTCACCAGTGGCTATGCTCAAGTCTATTAGGATTTTGCTTGCTATAGCAACATACTATGATTTTGAAATCTAGCAGATGGATGTCAAGACTACATTCCTCAATGGTAATTTAGAAGAAAAAGTCTATATGACTCAGTCAGAGGGATTTATTTTAAGTGGGAGGGCAAATCAAGTATGCAAGCTAAAGAGATCCATCTATGGATTAAAGAAGGCTTCGAGGAGCTGGAACATCCAATTTGATATGACAGTCAAAGAGTTTGGTTTTATCAAAAATAAGAATGAACTATGTATGTATAAGAAGACAAATGGGAGTACCATTGTCTTCTTGATTTTGTATGTCGATGACATATTGCTCATTGAAAATGATATCCTAATAATACAATCGGTCAAGACTTGACTATCGAATAAGTTTTCATGAAAGATTTGGGTGAAGCATCCTATATATTGGGTATAATGATCTATAGAGATAGATCTAAAAGGATGTTGGGCTTATCCCAGTCACGGTACATAGATCTCATATTAAAGAGGTTTAATATGGAGGCTAGTAAGAGATGTTACCTACCTGCAAGTCATGGTATACGTCTTTCTAAGAAAATATGTTCTAAGACATTAGAGGAGAGAAAGAAGATGAATGAAATTTCTTATGCTTTGGTTATGGGATCAATTATGTATGCCATTCTATGTACCAAGCCTGATGTAGTTTATGCTTTGGGCATAGCTATCAGATTTCAAGTTGATCCAAGGGAGGATCATTGGAAAGCGAATGATAGCAAGTCGATATCAGGGTATGTGTTTATCCTAAATGATGGACAGTGAGTTGGAAGAGCTCCAAGTAGCAGATTGTATCTGGCTCAATTACTGAGGTAGAGTATATTGCTGCTAGTGAAGCCATTAAGGAAGCTGTCTGGATGAAGAAATTCATCATAGATTTAGGAGTCGTTCCTAAGAATGAAGGATCGGTGTCTATTATGATAACACTGAGGTCATTATTCAAGTTAAGGAACCTAGGTCTTATTATAGATCCAAGCACATCTTCAGACGCTTTCATCTCGTTAGAGATAAGATGTCCTGGAGCGAGTAGACAGAAAGAATAATATAGCAGACCCATTCACTAAGATCATATCAAATCAGCTATATAATCGCTATCTTGATTGTTTGAGATATAAAGATGATTGGCTTTAGTGCAAGTGGAAGATTGAAAGAAGAGTGTCCTATAAGCCGATCACAAGTATGTTGTGATGGAATTTTTTTTTATAATTTTTCAACTCATGAAATAATATTTATTATTTGAGGTATTGATTCATCATATTAGCTGCTTCTTATTATTACTAAGATTATGATAAATCTTAAAGATTAGGACAATGATTTTAGGAGACATGAATGGGTCATGCTAGTGAGACCTAAAATTCTAAAATTTTAATTTTAAATATTTCTGATCGTAGAAATATTGAGTCGGAAATCAATATTCCGAATAGACTAGTACATCCTATGTATGCTCGATGGAGAGGATGGTAGATCTCACTAGCCACTTGTGTGGGACACTAATATAAGGATGTGGGTGCTCATTTGAGAAATGAGTCCACTGAATTGATTTGATGAAAGAGAACATCTTATGGAAGCCTTACTTGCATGTCCAAGATGGTTCTCTAAGTGGAAGTTGTGCAAGTGATCTTTAGACCTGAGATTACCATAAAATCTTATGCACATGAATTCATATTTTGGTTCATACTCAAGCATGATTTTAAGATATATACGGGGTGTTCTGGATATGGTAGAAGTGTGTACAAAGATTGTGAGTAGATCAATATAGAATCGATTGCTCCTAGTAAGAGGAGATCGCATCCTGTGTATTCTCATTCGTAAATGACTCAAGAAAAATCTTTTGGCCAAAAGTAGGAAGGAGATTAGAAAGTTTCTAATGCTTCTTCATTGGAGTCATCATTGGTTAATTGAGAATCGATATGAATATGTGTTTGAGTTTGACATAATTCTATATTCATGAACATATTCAAGGTGCTGGGATGATCGAAGGATTGTATTGCACGATAACTTACCACTGAAGTGTATATTTGATATTTTTATCAAATTTTTATATCTTCTGGATAGTCCTGATACATTGCTAGATGTTAATCTTGACTTGTAGGTTTTTGATCGAATTAAAGAGTATAATTCGAATGTCAATTAAAAAAATTTTTAATTACTGAAATTGGGTTTAGCTCGATTGGATCTAAATCGGTTAGATTAAATTCTAATCAAATTAGGTCAATTTACGTCCGGACCTACTACTAGCTAGATGTTGCCCAGCTATGCAACCCAAGAGGGGGGGGGGTGAATTGGGTTTCTAAAAATTTTAAGCCCAACCGATTACTTAATTAATTTCTTATAATGAACAAGACAAAGATTTTAATTCAATATTAAATACCTAAAGCAGGAATGCAAGAATATAATAAAGATATAAAGTAAAGCGATAAAGCACATCACAAACACAAGGATTTATAGTGGTTCGGTGCTAACCTTGCACCTACATCCACTCCCCAAGATCCTACTTGGGAATTTCAATCCACTATCCTTTGTATTCAACCCGAATACAAAACGTCAGAAACTCCGACACTAGCTATCCCCAGCTAGATCACTTATTTTTCGAGTACAAGTAAACCCAAAACACTCCGATTTTAGGTTCGGATCAACCTTTCCTTGTTTTGGAAATCTTCCAAGAACAAGAACAAAAACTTACAAAGAGTAAGAATATTTAGAGCACGGATTAATACAATAACAGCTCCTTAAATGAGCAAATATAACAATAAAAACTTTACTCAAATGATGAACCCCTTTTTTCGGATTTTCTCAAAGTGGATGAACGCTTGAATGCTTGAGAAGAGGTTGATTGTTGATTGAATATCTCTTGAAAGCTTTGAACGATCTCTAGATCAAGGTTGAAACAATAGGCGTGAAGGATTCTCTCCTTGAAAGCTCTTGCTTTTCTCTTTCACAATCTCTTTGGTATATTGTGGATCCTCTCTCTTTTTCTTTTTGGATTTTTCGTTGATCTCAGGCTTTTTCGTGCAGATTTCAGATCCTCTCTTCTGTTCTTCTCGTTTTTGATTTCACGTTTGATCCGCTATTTAATCTGCAATTTCTTTCATCATTTAAAGCATTTTGTAGCATTAGAAGCAAGAGAAAATAATTTAGGTAGATAAAGAGCCGTTAGAGCAATTTTAGGAAGCATAAATGGTAATTAAAATAGACAAAAAAATAGCCGTTGCTGACATTTTCCGTCGCAGGGGTCGACTCATGAGTCGACTCATGCATCAGGAGTCGACTCATGAGTCGACTTCTGTTGCAACAGCCAGAAAATGAGTTTCTGCAACTTTTGGCCTAAAACTGCAGGGGTCGACTCATGGGGGTCGACTCATGCCTGGGGGTCGACTCATAAGGGTCGACTCACAGGGTGTGCCAATCAGCTCATTGTGCCATGAGTTGACTCACGGGTTGACTCATGATTTTCAAACATGCATAACTTTCAAAATATAAGTCCAAAATCAATGAAATTTTCACCATTGGATCACAAATCTTTTGTTCTACCAAATGATACTATCAAATCAGGATTTTAGCAAAATTATAATTTTGCCCTTGAAGAGCATAAAGCCTTTTTCAATTTAAAATATTTGTATCCCTTCAATCTGCTTTGTAATCATCAAAATCAATCTAGGAGCAACAATCTCCCCCTTTTTGATGATGACAAAACATTTGAACAAAAATATTTATGTTAATGCATTAATTTCAAAAGAATCCATTATAAGTGTATATGCTTGAAAAGAGTATGATCCTTTTGGCATGTAATATAAATGCAAAAATAGTTTGTCCATTTTCTTAAAGATTTGAAAAGGGTATTAGATCATTTTGAGTTTAAGATATATCAGAGCAAGAGAAGATAAATAACTTTTTCTATGTATCAGTGCAAGAAAAATAATTTTTACAATGATATCAGAAAAGATTTTACAATGTATCAGAGCAAAAAAAATTTATAATATATCAGAAAAAATTTCACACTGTATTAGAGCAAATGTTATAATATATTAGAGAAACTTTCACACTGTATAAGATCAAATTTTATCATGTATCAGAGCAAGTTAAAAGAAATTTTAGGGTGTATCAGAGTAAATCAAATTTCTTAAGTTGTATCAAGGTAAATAAAATTTCAAAAGATGTATCAGAGCAAGTTTGAATTTTGAAATATATCAGAGCATATAAAAAATTACTTATTTGCATTGTACTTATGATTTTGCTTTTGATGGATAACTTTTTGTTTAATTTCTGTCTGATACCAAATTTCGATACCAAATTTCTCAAAGTTTTGTTTAATTTCTCCAATATTTGTTTCCCAATATTTTTTTAATCTTCTAATTTTTGTTTAATTTCTCAAGTTTGGTTTAATTTCTCAAGTTTGGTTTAATTTCTCAAGTTTGGTTTAATCTTCCAATTCTTGTTTTTATTTAATTTCTCCAGTTTGGTTTAATCTTTCAATCTTTGTTTTTCTTTAATTTCTCTCCCTTTTTCTCATAATTTAGGGTTTTGTTTTTTTTAATTTCAATTTTTGTTTTTGTTTAATTTCTCTCCCTTTTTGACATCATCAAACATAGTTAACTCTTCCTTTTTCTGAAACATTCTTTAATTTCTTCTCCTTTAGAATTTTTCACAGATGTTTGCTCCCCCTTAATATAGCAATTATCAACAGCAAACAACAACAAAGAGAAGACAATATTTCAACAAGAAGAAAATATATAACCAAAATATGATCGATATCATTACAAAGAGGTAGAAATATAGGTAAAAGATGATTCCATTAATATCATAATTGTTTCAATACATAGTTCTTAAAAAATCAACCAGCTAATTGTCAATACATGGCCCCAAGGTATAGATCCTAGAACAAGACACTAACTCCTAAGACCTAGTAAAGATCAAGATAAGTCAATGATCGGAGTCATCAGATATAGGGTGAGGAGATGATGGATCAGAAGTGCGTCCTCTACCCCGTCTGCCTCTGCCATGAGCAGGAGAGCGAGAAGAATTGGGTGGCTGAGAACGCTGAGATGCTAGGGCTGATACCATGAGTCTGATAGAATCAAGTACGTTCAGTGCTCTGGAAATAGATTGAAGTAGAGCAGTGAACTGGGTGGTAGCATACTCACTCGATCCTCGGATCTCTTTCCTTAGCAATTCATATCCACCTTCTAGTCTCCTCTGAGTCTGCCAGCCTCTGCAGTGAGGTCTGTGACCTCAATGGTTGACTCCTGTGGCTTGGGATGGGCCAATGCAAGGACTTGCCCCTGCAAGTCAAGAACTCTGCCAGTAAGTCTCCAGACTGTGTCCTCAAGCTGCTGTATCCTGATGGACTGATCTGATATCATCTGAAACACAGTGGAGATGTGGAGAGTAATGGTCTGATCAGAAGAAGTGGCACCAGGTGCAAAAGAAGTACTACCCCACTGACTAGACAGCAAAGAAGCCACACGCTGTGATATATGCTCGATCTGATCGTCAGCCAGTCTGAACTCTGAATGAGGTGCTCTGCTCTCTGGCTGATACACTGGTGTGGGCATCCTAGTAAACTCAGAAGGGCCAGCCTCAGTATCAGGAATGAACTAGGTATCTGGTGAAGCTACCCTGAAGTCATGTACAGGAGAAGATGGACCTTCTTCTTCTACTCTGCCTTCAGTTCTGTCTCAGCTCTTTCCTCAGCTCTCTCCTCAGCTCTTTCTTCAGAGCCCTTGATCCAACCACCAACAGTCTTTGTAATTCCCATTCGATGCAGGCTGTGTTGGTTGAAAGTGTCCACATGTGAGAGCTTGGTAGGTGTCTCCCCTTCACAGCTAACTCCAAACCTCCTAAATACTCTAGTAAGGGCCATACCATAAGGCAAGTGTGCCTTGGATCTGTTCAAAGTTTCTCTCATGGCCTCTATCATAAGTGCAGGGAGGTTTAGGGGGGTCTGAGTGATGATATGAAATATGACACATACATCTCTGCCAGACAGTAAGTCATGTCTACCACTCCTAGGAAAAAAGAGTTTTGTTACAATCTGATGCAGAACCCTCATCTCAATGGATAATAGCTTTGCTTCCAATTTGTTTAAACTTCCTGAAAAAGCTTCTCCTAAGATAATTCTGATCCCTTCTTCTTTAATTGGGAGTTCCATATATGAGTATCCTTCACTAGGCAACTGAAGTATATCTCCCAATATCCTAGAATCCAAGCAAATGTCAATCCCCTTGACTGTTGAAGTCACAGACCCGTTTCCATAATTTAGGTTCTGGTAGAACTCTCTGACTAGATCAACATAGGTGACTTCCTTAAGGGAGCAGTAAGGTTCCCATCCTTGATTTTTGATCTTACTTGCAAAAGTAAAGCCTTCTTTCTCAAAGAACCGAAAATCTATGTTTTTCCCGGTTTCTACTTTTCTATCAGAAAGAGGATTTACACTGGGGCTTATGGAGGATTGAGAGGGACCTTGAGCAGGTACTGAAACTAGAGCGGGAACACTGGAAGACTGAGCATGCCTTTTCTTTCGGACAATTTCCTCAGGCTCACGGATTGATTTCCTTCTTTGGGGAAGTTTCATCTTTGGAGCCATATCCAATAAGGTAGCAGACAAGAAGACTTGAATTGAGAGGAGGAGGGATCACAAGAGAGTAAAGAGGAATTTTAGTGGAGAAAAGAAGTGGATTTTGAATGATCGATGAAGTTCTAGGGCACGTTCCAACCGCGCCAAGCAATGCGAGAAAGCATGAGAAATCTCTTTTCCAAGGAGACGATTTTTGGTGGAGAGTAGGAGGGAGAATTGCCTTGAGATAAATCCTTGGTTTTGGAGCAAGAAAGAGTTGGAAAGAACGGCTTTCGGAAGGAAGACGATGAGAAGATGAGTCGTCTCACAAACAGGGTTCCCGTTTAAAAACAATGATCCCGTGGGAAGTTTGTGGGATTTACAAGTTTTCCATTGAGTCGACTCATGGGGGTCGACTCATGAAGTTCAGAAATTCAGCAAAAATGCAAATAAATTCCAGAAAAATTCAAAATTTTGGGAGAAGGAATTTTGCTCAATGATAAGTTTTTAGAGTGATAAATCTGAGCTTTTGGAACCAGGATAGTTGTTGGAAATTGAGCTCTAAGAATATTTGATATCAATTAAAAGAAGTTTAGGCAAATGGATCTAGAATTCCTAGATTTCTCCTAATTTCACAGAATCTATCCTCACTAAGGGCCTTTGTAAAGATATCAGCTAATTGATTTTCAGTGCTAACATATTCAAGAATTATATTTTTATTTTGAACATGTTCTCTTATGAAATGATGTCTTATTTCAATATGTTTGGATCTTGAGTGTTGTATTGGATTTTTAGATAGATTTATGGCACTTGTATTATCACATTTTATTGGTGTTTCATTAAGTTTTATTCCAAAATCTTCGAGTTGTTGCTTAATCCACAAGATTTGAGCACAACAACATCCGGCTGCAATGTATTCGGCCTCAGCCATAGACAGTGCCACCGAATTTTGTTTCTTGCTAAACCATGAGATTAGGTTAACTCCAAGAAATTGGCAAGTTTCACTTGTGCTTTTTCTATCTAATTTACATCCAGCAAAATCAGCATCTGAATATCCTAATAAATTAATTTGTGAGTCCTTAGAGTACCATAGCCCTATAGTTTATGTACCATTTAAGTATCTAAGGATTCTTTTAACAGCATTCAAATGAGATTCCTTAGGATTAGATTGATATCTAGCACATAAGCAAACACTAAACATGATATCAGGCCTACTTGCAGTTAGATATAATAATGAGCCAATCATACCTCTATAGTATTTTAAGTCTACGCTTTTACCTTCATCATCCTTGTCAAGCTTACATGAGGGACTCATTGGTGTGCCAATTGGTTTGCAGTTCTCCATTCCAAATCTTTTGAGTAGTTCTTTGGTGTACTTGCTTTGGGTGATGGAGATTCCCTCTTTTGATTGTTTGATTTGGAGTCCGAGGAAGAAGGTGAGTTCTCCCATCATGCTCATCTCGAACTCTCCCTGCATAAGCTTAGCAAAGTCTTGACAAAGGGATTCACTAGTAGACCCAAAAATTATGTCATCAACATAAATTTGTACAATTAGCATATCATTTTGATTTCTTTTAATAAATAGGGTTGTATCTACATTGCCTCTTGAAAAACTATTATTTAGTAGAAATTTGCTTAGCCTTTCATACCATGCTCTAGGTGCTTGTTTTAGACCATATAAAGCTTTATTTAATCTAAAGACATGATTGGAAAAAGCATGATTTTCAAATCCAGGGGGTTGTTCTACATATACTTCTTCAGAAATATATCCATTTAAAAATGCACTTTTAACATCCATTTGAAATAACTTGAAATTCATAAAGCAAGCATATGCAAGTAGAAGTCTAATAGCTTCTAATCTAGCAACAGGTGCAAAGGTTTCATCAAAATCAATTCCTTCTTCTTGATTATATCCCTTAGCAACCAGTCTTGCTTTATTTCTAATTACATTTCCATGCTCATCTAATTTGTTTCTAAAGACCCATTTTGTGCCAATTATTGAATAATCTTTAGGTCTTTTCACTAAGGTCCAAACATTATTTCTTTCAAATTGATTAAGTTCTTCTTGCATAGCATTAATCCAGTTATGATCATTTTCAGCTTCTTCAAAAGTTTTAGGTTCAAGTTGAGATACAAAAGCACAAAGATTAAGTACATCTCTAAGTGAAGAACGTGTTTTTACCCCATGCATAGGATCATCAATTATTAACTCCTTAGGGTGGTTGTGAACATACCTCCATTCCTTGGGTAAGTCATTTGTACCTTGAGGTTGTTCTTGAATTTCTTCACCTCTTTCATTTTGTTCGTCTTCTTGATCCTTGTCTTCTGGAGTTGCTGAATCTTTCAGAGTGATCTCCTTTATACCTTCTATTAGTGGATCTGCATCATCAACACCCTCATTCTTCCTCGAAGGAAGATCGTTAGATTCATCAAAGATAACATGTATGGACTCCTCAACTATTAAAGTTCTTTTGTTGAAAACTCTAAATGCTTTACTAGTGGAGGAGTAACCTAAAAAGATTGCTTCATCTGATTTTGCATCAAATTTACCAAGTTTTTCTTTTCCATTATTTAATACAAAACATCGGCAACCAAAGACATGAAAATATGCAATATTTGATTTTCTTCCTTTCCAAAGTTCATAGGGGGTTTTCTTTAAAAATTGTCTAATTAAAGCACGATTTAAAATGTAACATGCTGTGTTAATAGCTTCCGCCCAAAAATATCTTGGAAGGTTGCTTTCACAAAGCATGGTACGGGCCATTTCTTCTAAGGTTCTATTTTTTCTTTCAACTACCCCATTTTGTTGAGGTGTCCTTGGAGCAGAGAAGTTATGGCCAATTCTATTTTCATCACAAAAATTTTCAAAATCTTGATTTTCAAATTCAGTTCCATGATCACTTCTAATATTTTGAATTGAAAATCCTTTTTCATTAGTGACTTTTCGATGAAATTTAGTGAAAATTTGAAAAGTTTTATTTTTGTGAGCTAAAAAGAAAACCCAAGTAAAACGAGAGTAATCATCTATTATTACAAATCCATATCGTTTTCCTCCTAGACTAGTGGTTCTTGTTGGTCCAAATAAATCCATATGTAAGAGCTCTAAAGGTCTAGAAGTTGAAACAGTGTTTTTGGATTTAAATGATACTCTAGTTTGTTTACCTAATTGGCATGCATCACAAATTCTATCCTTTTCAAAATTTAATTTTGGCAAACCGAGAACTAAATCTTTTTTGATTAATTTTGAAAGAGAATGCATGCTAATATGTGCAAGTCTACGATGCCACAGCCAACTAGTCTTATTTATTTTAGCATTTAAGGAAACTAGGCATTGCATGTCTAATTTAGTTAAATCATTCAAGTCTACCATATAAACATTGCAATGCCTATGTCCTATAAATTTAATGCCATCGTTAATAGGACTCGTCACAATGCAAACAGATGATTCAAAACTTACTTTATACCCTTTATCACAGAATTGACTAATGCTAAGTAAGTTATGCTTTAAACCTTTAACCAATAAAACATTCTCAATGTATTTGGAGGGAGTGATACCAATGTTACCTATCCCGATGATCTCTCCTTTGCCATTATCTCCAAAGGTGACCATCCCTCCATCCTTAGCATCAAGCGTGATGAATTGTGATTCATCACCAGTCATGTGTCTCGAGCATCCACTGTCAAGATACCATTTCCTGTTTCCTTCTTGGGATGCTAGACACACCTGCAAGCAAAGATCAAGTTTCTGTCTTAGGTACCCAAGCTTTCTTGGGTCCTTTCAGGTTAGTCAGAATGGTTCCTTTTGGAACCCATATTTTCTTTGTGTTTGCATATTTGTTAATAAGACATGTATATGATTTATGTCCTATTCTTCCACATTTAAAATAAGTAATATTTGTAGACTTGTTACTTGAATAATTTACATAAATATCCTTCAGAAATTTTTATTTCTTCAGGGGTTTATAACCAAGTCCAGCCTTATCATATATAGCTTTCTGATTTTCAAGGATCATATTTAGTTTGTTTGAACTTAAGGTGAACTTATCTACTATAGATTTCAGCTTGTTCATTTCATCCTTTAAGTTTTGATTTTCTTGAATCAAGGTGAATTTTTCAATTGAAAGATTTTCAGCTTGTTTTACTAAGGACTGATTTTCCAATTTTAGTTCTTTGTTTTTCTTCCCTAGTTTCTTTAATTCATCAATTGAATCATAGAATGCTTCATGCAATTCTTCAAAAGTAAATTCACTAGTGGATTCAGAAGTTACCTCATTTTCGTGTGCCATCAGGCACAGGTTGGCTTGTTCTGTTGAGGTTTCCTCGTCGGAGCTTGAGTCATCACTCGCACTCCAGGTTGCCATCATTGCCTTCTTTTTGAACTTCTTTGGACCTTTCTTCAATTGTGGACATTCGGATCTGAAATGTCCCAGCTTCTTGCACTCGTAGCATATAGGAGGTTGATCTTTCTCCTTTTCTTTGCTTTGATCCCCTTTTGTGAATTTCTTTCTCATCCTCTGTTTCCTTTTTCTTAGAAACTTCTTAAATTTTCGGGTGATGAGAGCCATCTCTTCATCCTGATCTTCATCTTCAGAGTCATCCGTTTCATAATCAGGCGAAGTTGTGGATTTGAGGGCAATGGTTCTTTTCTTTTTGACTTCATCCTCTTGATGTTGCTTCATGCTGAGTTCATGAGTCATCAAGGATCCAAGAAGCTCTTCTAGAGGTAGAGTGTTCAAGTCCTTTGCTTCTTGGATGGCAGTCACCTTGGCTTCCCAAGTTCTTGGCAGTGACCTGAGAATCTTTCTTACAAGTTCACTGTTAGTATAAGATTTGCCAAGACTCTTTAAACCATTGATTATATCAGTAAAATGAGTAAACATAGCAATTATGGACTCATCATGCTCTATTTTGAATAATTCATATTTATGTACAAGCATGTTTATTTTAGACTCTTTTACTTGATTTGTTCCCTCATGGGTTACTTCTAACCTATTCCATATTTCTTTAGCAGATGCACAAGTAGAAATGCGATTAAATTCACTTGCATCTAGTGCACAATAAAGAACATTCATGGCTTTGGCATTTAATTGTGCCAATTTCTTGTCAACCTCATCCCATTCTTTCTCGAGTTTGGTTGATTCCTCACCATCTATAATCTTGGTGGGTGTGTGAGGACCATTCACTATGATACTCCACATATCATAGTCGAGTGCTTGTATGAAAATCTTCATCCGAGCTTTCCAATAGGTGTAATTAGACCCATTGAAAAGTGGAGGTCGGTTTGTTGATTGCCCCTCGGCTAGAAAAATACCAACATGGGTTGCCATAGATCTTTGGCTCTTTGATTATTAGATCAAAGAAGGGCTAGAGCACCGGCTCTGATACCACTTGTTGCCCAGCTATGCAACCCAAGAGGGGGGGGGGGTGAATTGGGTTTCTAAAAATTTTAAGCCCAACCGATTACTTAATTAATTTCTTATAATGAACAAGACAAAGATTTTAATTCAATATTAAATACCTAAAGCAGGAATGCAAGAATATAATAAAGATATAAAGTAAAGCGATAAAGCACACCACAAACACAAAGATTTATAGTGGTTCGGTGCTAACCTTGCACCTACATCCACTCCCCAAGATCCTACTTGGAAATTTCAATCCACTATCCTTTGTATTCAACCCGAATACAAAACGTCGGAAACTCCGACACTAGCTATCCCCAGCTAGATCACTTATTTTCCGGGTACAAGTAAACCCAAAACACTCCGATTTTAGGTTCGGATCAACCTTTCCTTGTTTTGGAAATCCTCCAAGAACAAGAACAAAAACTTACAAAGAGTAAGAATATTTAGAGCACGGATTAATACAATAACAGCTCCTTAAATGAGCAAATATAACAATAAAAACTTTACTCAAATGATGAACCCCTTTTTTTGGATTTTCTCAAAGTGGATGAACGCTTGAATGCTTGAGAAGAGGTTGATTGTTGATTGAAGATCTCTTGAAAGCTTTGAACGATCTCTAGATCAAGGTTGAAACAATAGGCGTGAAGGATTCTCTCCTTGAAAGCTCTTGCTTTTCTCTTTCACAATCTCTCTGGTATATTGTGGATCCTCTTTCTTTTTCTTTTTGGATTTTTCGTTGATCTCAAGCTTTTTCGTGCAGATTTCGGATCCTCTCTTCTGTTCTTCTCGTTTTTGATTTCACGTTTGATCCGCTATTTAATCTGTAATTTCTTTCATCATTTAAAGCATTTTGTAGCATTAGAAGCAAGAAAAAATAATTTAGGTAGATAAAGAGCCGTTAGAGCAATTTTAGGAAGCATAAATGGTAATTAAAACGGACAAAAAAATAGCCGTTGCTGACATTTTCCGTCGCAGGGGTCGACTCATGAGTCGACTCATGCATCAGGAGTCGACTCATGAGTCGACTTCTGTTGCAACAGCCAGAAAATGAGTTTCTGCAACTTTTGGCCTAAAACTGCAGGGGTTGACTCATGGGGGTCGACTCATGCCTGGGGGTCGACTCATGAGGGTCGACTCACAGGGTGTGCCAATCAGCTCATTGTGCCATGAGTTGACTCACGGGTTGACTCATGATTTTCAAACATGCATAACTTTCAAAATACAAGTCCAAAATCAATAAAATTTTCACCATTGGATTACAAATCTTTTGTTCTACCAAACGATACTATCAAATCAGGATTTTAGCAAAATTACAATTTTGCCCTTGAAGAGCATAAAGCCTTTTTCAATTTAAAATATTTGTATCCCTTCAATCTGCTTTGTAATCATCAAAATCAATCTAGGAGCAACACTAGATGTGGAACCTAATGGGTCACACATATATGAAAATTAGCAAAAGAATTTTTTTTTTAAAAGGTTGATTAGAATTTTAGATTCAATCGGGGTTCCGGTAAGCATGCTAGCACGTGTGGAATCCTTAGCTCTTTTAGAGATCAATTTGGTCTCATGCCTTATTTATTTGCTAGCCTAATTTGGTGTGCATTTGGGTTAGGTCAAGCTATCTGGAAGCAGCCAAAAAGAGGCACCATATCTGGTATACACGTCAAATAACTAAGAGTCCAACTTAAGGACTCTTGGTGCTAATATGCAGAATGCATGCGCACTTTATTTGTGGCATGGAGAAGGACTAAGAATCTTTTTGTTTTGGGTCTTTATCTTTTATAGCAAGTAGACCAGATGATGAGCCACCTAGCACATCTTTTGAAGTATGAAAAATTTACCAGATTGTACGTAAAAAAGTTGCTTGAAACATTGCTGCGCATGTGATAGTTTTTTTTGGACGCGTGAAGGGATGCAAAGACTTCTTCTGTTTAGGAAGTTTTAAGAGACTTTTTATCTGATAATTTTTGTGATAAGGATCAGTTTTAAGTGCTGATCAGATGGTAAAAATCTAAAAATTTATCAGATTAAGAAATGTTGCTTTTCACACCCTTTTCTGAGTGCACGTGCATGACAGGGAGAAGGTGCTCGTACATCTCTTCGGTGAAGAATCCTTCTCACATATGAACTCTTATCTAAATAATGTATCATTTGGTGATGGCCTTCCTATTTGAATAAAAAAATTATGTGGCAAAATTTCATACTAATCTGATGTGTGAAGTGATACGAAAAGCATCTCGTTTTGGGCATGCGTGCATGAGAAGGCAGGAATCGACGTATCACCCCTTGAAGAGTCTTTCTGTTTAAGGACTCTCAGATAAGTGATACGAGGACTTGATATACCTTTTCAGATAAGGCGTGCTTTCTCTGTTAGCACCCATCTGATGCCATAAATAGGAGACGACAGATGGGGTGATCATTCAATTCTTACATCCTCTATCCACTCTCTCTCTCCCTCTCTTACAACTCTAGGTTTTTAGGACAAGGCTTGTTCTTTTAAGACAAGCCTAATCCTAATAGCTCTAAGGGTTTAAGAGGTCTAGGAAAAGGTGGTCAAGTCCAGTAGATGGTTCAGAAAGGTTCAGACTCAGGTCTGGAGGAAGATCTGATCGATTGATGGTTGGTTGAGTTCTAGAGACTAGAACTCTTGAAGCAAGGTGAAGAAGGAGCACTGTCTTTGATTTTATTTTCATGTGAATCACCGTTGGAGGACGTACATGAAAGGTTTTAATACAATGGCGGAAGCACGGATTTCAAAAAAATTATTATGAAATCATAAAAATAAAACCTAACTCCAAGATCACCTTATCAGAAATTAAACCATATAATATGCATTAATATCAAATAAAAGATATAGAAACATACCTCTTATCGCTAAACCCTGATTTGTGCTTAGTTGCTGGCAGCAATCTATCTGGGTTTCCACCAGGTGCCCACGTGTTCACCCTCCAACGTTGATCCATACGGGGACTCGACCAACCCACTAGCACTTATTTAAAAATACTCTGTAATTAAATTCTGATTTATCAGAATTTAAATGCAATTTGGGCAGAACCTCCTTTCTTGGCTTTGCTGTCACACTGTTGGACCTTTTCTTGCCTTTCTTTCTTGGTCCTTGTCTCTTTAATTTTTTATTCCAATTCTCTAAGCCTTTTGAAAGATTTTTTATCCTTTATCAGGACCTTATCTAGGCTAGAGAGAAAGAATAAAGAAAATTGGACAAGCAGAGCCTCTTGTAAGAAAGAAAGAAGATTTCTGAATCACCCAGACTCGGCATGCACCCATATTTATATTGCACGTAAAGGTGCAATCCAAAACATCTCACGCCCTCTGACAATTTATCTCAGATAATTTATCTCACGCCTCTTGTCTATTTCTCACACCCCATAAATTAAGAAATACCATGTGTACATCAAAGTTGGGTTGAAGAGATGTCTTATTTCAGAAAGACTCTTCGATCTTAACTTACGGTGTTCAGATGAGAAGTCACAAAGCTTCTCTTATTGGCACCATCAACCCATGCCTTTAGATCTGGAAGGAAGCCCATCCAATGGCCAAGATAGATGGTGCCAACTTGAAGAATGGTGCAAGAGATTAAGGGGCATGGATAAGTTAAAACTTTCTCCCCATTTGAAATTTCAAAGGGGCGCTTCCAAGAGGTGGCGCATGGATTTAATCCTTATCTCTTCTCTTAATTCTTCTACGATGAGTTTAATACTTAGAAGGACTCTTAGGCGCCTCCTAAGACATCTAAAAAAATATTCGTAGAATAAAAGTTATGGAGAAAAATAGGATAGACCAAGTTAAGGGGCGTCATCTCCCATCCATGCGCCATGTGACACATGCGCATGGATTTAAACTCTTACCACTTCTCCTAATTTTTCTATGAGGAGTTTAATACTTAGAAAAACTCTTAGGTGCCTCCTAAGTCATCTAAAAATCATTCGTAGAATAAAAGTTACGGAGAAAACATAGGAAAGACCTTATCTTAAGGTGGCGCCAACTCCATCCATGCGCCATGTGGCTCATGCGCATGGATTCAAATCCACACGCCAAGAGAGAGACTCTTAGGCATGTGGTTCTCTAGTTTTTGGCACCCAACAGCAAGCCCAATTAAAACACGTCGAACCCACTTTAAGACTAAATCCAATTTGGCTCAAATTGGTTCTAAATTAGCCCAAATCAGAATCCGATTCGAATTCGATTCGAATCTAAATGCTAAGGTTTGCAACATGTGCTAGCATGTTCAACTTGCAAACATGGTTTAATCAAATTAAACCCATGATCAATTTTCTTTGTGTGTGACCCATTGGGTTCCACATCTAGCCAGCAGTGAGTCCAGATGCAATTTAGTCTAATTTGGTTAGAACACAACCCAGCCGATTTAGGTCAAATCAAGCTGAATCATTTTGATCAATTAGAATAGCTTTTAATTAATGATCGAATTAAACTCTTTAATTTGATCAAACTCACAAAACATGATTGACATCTAGCAACGTATCTTGTCTACCTGGAAGATATGAAATTTTGATAGAAATACCAAAAATATCCTTCAGTGGAAAATTACTGTGCATCTTGATCTTACGATCATCCTGCATCTCGAATATAAGTTTGGGTATGGAAAAATGTCAAACCCATTTTTTTTTTTTTTATATTCACATTTCTCTTGATAATGATTCGATTTAGGAAATATTAGAAACCATTTCTAATTTTTTCATAATGCTTTGATCAAAGTCTTCCTGAATCATTATTTGATTAAAGCAGATAGGATGCGATCTCCTCTTACTAGGAGCGATCGTTTCCATATTGACCTATTCACAACCTTCATAAGCAATCCATCATATCCAGAACATCCCGTACATGATTAAATCATGAATGAGTATGATCCAAAATATGGATTCATGCTTATAAGGTTTTACGGCAGTCTCAGGTCAAAAGATTTACATGCATAATTTTCACTATAAGAAAAAATCTGTTGACATGTAGATAAGACTCCATCAGATATTCTTTAATTGGATCAATTCAGTGAATTCATTCTCTAATGAACACTTACATCCTTATATTAGTGTCATACACAAGTAATTGTGAGATCAATTATCCTCTCTACCGAGCATACACAGGATGTACCAGTCTTATCGAAAATATTGATCCCCTACTCAATGTTTCATTGACTAGGAATATTTAAAATTAGAGTTTTAAGGTTTTAGGTCTCACTTGGTATGATCGCATCATAACCCTAAACCCATAGCCCTAATTTATGGGGTTCATAAAAAAAAAAGATACAGCATATGATGAACTAAATACCTTTATTTATTTAAAACATCAGTACATGAGTTGTCGGAAGATAAAAAATATCCATCTATTTATACATTTTGATTGGCTTATAGGGTATATTCCTTTCAATCTCCCACTTGCACTAAAGCCAATCTCCCTTATATTTCAACCCCATACAATCGAGATGGTGATCGAATTGCTGCTGTGGTAAAGCTTTAGTGAATGGATCCGCTATATTGTTCTTTGTGTCTACTCATTCAATAATAACATCTTATCTTTCAATTATTTCACGAATGAGATGGAAGCATCTCAAAATGTGCTTGGATTTATGGTGAGACCTGGGTTCCTTTACTTGAGCAACTGCTCCATTATTATCACAATAAAGTGGTACTGGGTTCTCAATCTCAGGAACAACGCCCAATTTAGTGATGAACTTCTTCATCTAGACAGCTTCCTTGGTGGCTTTACTTGCAGCTATATATTCTGCCTCTGTGGTTGAGTCAGCTACTGTTTGCTACTTAGAACTCTTCCAACTCACTGCTCCATCGTTCAAAGTAAAGACATACCCTGAAATGGATTTACTATCATCTGGGTCTGATTGAAAACTAGAATCAGAGTATCCTTCTAGTTTAAGATCAGATCCACCATATATGAGAAAAATATCCTTAGTCCTTCTTAAGTACTTTAGAATATTTTTCACAGTCTTCCAATGATCCTCTCCTGGATCAGCCTGAAATCTACTGGCTATGCCTAAGGCATAAGCTACATCAGGCCTGGTGCATAACATAGCATACATTATTGATCCTACAGCCGAAGCATAAGGAATAGAACTCATTCTATTTCTCTCTTCAGTTGTCTTAGGAGACATCTTCTTAGAGAGATGTATGCCTTGACTCATGGGTAAATAACCTCTTTTACTCTCATTCATACTTAATCTTTTCAGTATTAAGTCAATGTACCTAGACTGAGATAAGCCTAGCATCCTTTTAGATCTATCTCTATAGATTTTTATACCAAGTATATAGTGAAGGAACCAGATCTAGGGTTTCAGAGTTAGATCTTAAAAAAGAGGGATAGATCTTGAAACTTTTTCAAGATCATACAGCAGAAGACTAAAATAAATCAAAATTTATTTTTTAAGATCAAAAAATCCCTAGATCTAAGATCCTATTACATGATTATTATATGGCATTAAATCAGAAATTAAAATATATAAATATAGCATGAACTACATGTTGATCATATCAACATGTTTCTATACTACATCTAATGTATGTATTAAATAATAGATCAGATCTATTACCTTGCAAGTTAGACGTTCTAACCTTACTGATCTGGGCTTGAGGATGATGTTGCAAGCCGCACACATGTCCGGCCTCTAGGAGTCATCCACACGAGCCCACGAATCTCGATCAGAAGTCCTGCTTCAAGAAATCAGCACAATATGCTAGTACTGCACTGATCCTTCTTTGATGGTTGATCAGGTGCCTCCTTCTTCTTGATTTGGACTCTTCCAAAGATGGAAAGTAGAAGGAGGAGTTTCAGATCTGAGACACTCTCAGGAAACTCAATATGGAGGGAGGAAAGATGTGAAAACAAAAACCCAAGAAGAAGACCCTCTTCTTCTTCACATTTTTCTCTCTAGATACCCAAACTTGTATCTTTTATATCTCTACGACCTAAAGGTATTTCTCTTTGATTTTTGGATGGCACAAAGGTCTCTCAAATCTCTAATTTCTCATAAAATTTCATGAAAAAACTCATCTTATATAGAGAGATATGATAGAGTCCTTGTCTAGGTCAAACACCTAGTCAAGGCTTATCCAAACATGGCAAGTTAAGGGACGCCCAACTCTTGAGAACCTCCTTCATATTTTCATGTATGGATCAATAGAAAAGGATGCACAATGTATACCCTAAAAGCCATAAAAATTCCAAAAAAAATTTGGATAAATTCGGTGCAAAATTGAAAGAGTTTTGGATTTCTAAAACTCTATCTCATAGAATTCGAAATCCAAACTTATTCCTTTTAGATTTGATCCAAACCACCTTCCATGTAAGAAAGAAGAGAGGAGACCTTTTGTGAACGTGGGAGAGATCTGAGAGAGGGCTTTTATCGTACAAAATAAGTGGAGATTGGCGTTGAATAAGAGAGAGGGCATGGAGAAGGCTTATGTGGCGCAAGGTGGAATCCTAGTCTTACTAGGATTCTGTCTTATGACTTGTTTTAATTTAGTTTCCCAAACCAAATCAAATCAAAATTAGATCAACCTAATTAAAATAGGTCTTAACCCAATTAAGAACCTAATTTAATCAGATTAAATTAGATTTAAATCTGATTTAATTTTCTAATCAAATTAGAAATTAGATTGATCCAAGTCCTAGTTGAACTAGGACTAGTTTTTTCTTGCACTTGGCTTATCCAATAAACCAATTGGACTTGATCCAATCAAGCCCAAAACAAATTTAATTAAATAATATTTAATTAGACTTAATCTCAGCCCATTGGCTTAATCAAATTAAGCCAATTAGCAATCGAATTGCTAATCGATCCTCCTGCAATACTTGCACTGGGTTAAATGTCAATCGTATTGATCATTTAACCCTAGAATGATTCTTAATCGTTGATCAACCATCTGATCGGATCATGAACTCTAATGTGTGTGACCTCATAGGTCCGAACCTAAATCGGTAGCATAGAAATAAATTCCTTTACCAATCGAAGTGACCATCTAGCAATGGTACCCGACGATCGGATAGATCGAATGTGTAGAACAACATCCTTAGAACCCATGCGGATATAGTTTTCATATAATTCATCCCCTTGACCAAAATGATCATAGGACACCCCAGAGTTTAACTGTCAACTCTGATTAAGTTGTCCACATTATATTTCAAAATATCAAATCCATCTGATGGATTACCCTGGCCAAGATTTTGCTAAATTGAAATACAGCGACTCATTCTTCTCCAACTCTTGGAGTGGTCAATCCCATCTCGATCACACTCTGACTTCACAAGTACTTGACTGTGCCCAAAAGCCTTCCGTCCCTGAATTAGAAATTCAGTTAGTCCAGTACCAAAGCACAGTGAGTTGCTTGCAAGTCACTGAGGCGATCTCAGGTCTAAGGGACACTTATACCTATATCCCATCAGAGATATTCACGACAGTAGAATACTCTGGAGTTGGTCATGTTCAATGATGATGTACCCTTACATCTCACCTGTATGCCATACCAGTGTCTCCACACTCCTTGGTTAAGAGGACAACCAATCCATATGGTCTACAGCGACCTATGCTCGATAGAAGCTGTCGTCCTTATTAACAGCCTATCATTTGGTCGTGAACAGTTTTAAGGACTAATCGATAAATCCTCTCTTTATCGAACCTAAATAGTCCTAAGGACTTCATCATAACAACGGAGTTCATTAGAAGATGAAAGCTTATGATGAAGATGCCAAATATATTTTATTTATTAACAAATCAATTACAATACTTGGTTGCTTAACCGTCAACAGCTTGACGATTGGCTTTTTGGGACACATTTCCCAACAACTCCCACTTGTCCTAAAGCCACTCGGCACAGTATCTAATACCCATCTTCGACTTGTGATTGTCGAACTCTTTTATTGCCAGGGTTTTAGTGAAGGGGTCGGCTAGGTTCTCCTTTCTGTCGATCTTCTGAAGGTCGACGTCACCTCGATCCACGATCTCTCGGACCAGGTGGAAGCAGCGCAAGATGTGCTTCGTCCACTGATGTGCTTTGGGTTCCTTCACCTGAGCTATGGCACCAGTGCTGTCGCAGTAGAGCAGGACTGGACCATCGAGGGAGGGTGCTACTCGAGCTCAGTGATGGATTTCCTCAGCCACACAGCTTCCTTTACAGCATCCGATACTGCGATGTACTCCGCTTCACAAACAGAGTCTGCCACAGTATGCTGCTTAGAACTCTTCCAGTAGATGGCTCCATCATTCAGAGTAAAGATATAACTCGACACTCTCCTACTGTCATCATGGTCAGATTGGAAGCTGGAGTCTGTGAACCCCACAAGTTTCAGATCTGACTCGTCATAAACCAACCATTGGTCCTTAGTATTTCTCAAATACTTAAGGATGGCTTTAACCACTTTCCAGTGATTTTCTCCAGGATCAAATTGGTATCTACTCACTACTCCTAGTGAGTATGCCACATCTGGTCTTGTACATGTCATGGCGTACATGATAGTTCCCACGGCTGAAGCATATGGGACTCTACTCATACGCTCTCTCTCTTCAGGAGTTGTCGGACAATCCTTCTTAGAGAGAGAAATTCCATGGCCTATCGGTAGATAGCCCTTCTTAGAATTTTCCATGCTGAACCTCTTCAGCACAGTGTCTATGTACATAGACTGGGATAACTCAAGCATCTTTTTAGATCTATCCCTATAGATCTTCATTCCTAGGATGTAGGATGCTTCACCCAAGTCCTTCATGGAGAACTGTGATGACAATCAAACTTTTATTCCCTGTAGTGCGGGGATGTCATTTTCGATTAAGAGAATGTCATCCACGTACAAGACAAGGAATACCACAACTGGACCATTTGCCCATTTATAGATGCAGGGCTCTTCTCCATTCTTAATGAAGCCATACGTTTTGATCACTTTATCAAAACGCATGTTCCAACTCCGAGAAGCTTGCTTCAGTCCATAAATGGATCTCTGAAGCTTGCACACCTTGGACTCATCTGTGGATGTAAACCCTTCAGGTTGTATCATATACACCTCTTCAGTCAGCTCTCCATTCAGAAAAGCTGTGTTTACATCCATCTGCCAGATCTCATAATCCAGATGGGCAGCTATTGCAAGCATTATCCGAATAGATTTGAGCATTGTCACAGGAAAAAATATCTCATCATAGTCAATACCATAACGTTGACGATACCCCTTGGCAACCAGACGGGCTTTATAGGTCTCCACCTTTCCGTTTGCGCCCTTCTTCCTTTTGAAGACCCATTTACACCCAATGGGTTTAACCCCTTCAGGTGGGTCAACCAATGTCCATACATCGTTGACCTTCATGGACTCCATTTCGGATTTCATGGCTTCAAGCCATTTCTCAGAATCAGGTCTCTGCATAGCATCCATATAGGTGATCGGATCCTCATTATTCTTATCAAGTTCGATGGGATCACCGTCCCGGACCAAGAAACCGAAGTATCTGTCCGGCTAACGCGGTACTCTACCGGATCGCCTTAATGGTGCAGGTATATTGGGCTCTGGATGTGATCTAATCATATCCGACTCAGGTTCAGCTATTGGTGTCGGTCCTTCTACCTGTTGAACTTCATCAAGTTCAACCTTAGAGGCAACGGTTCCTTCACCAAGGAACTCCTTTTCTAAAAAGATTGCCTTAAGGTTGACGAACACCTTTTGTTCATCAGCATGGTAGAAAAAATATCCTTTTGTCTCTTTGGGGTACCCTATGAATGAGCATTTGTTAGACCAAGATCCAAGTTTGTCTGTGACTAATCGTTTGACATAGGCCGGGCACCCCCAGACCCTAAGGTGTGAAAGTACCGGCTTACACCCTGTCCATATCTCATATGGAGTCTTAATTACAGACTTACTTGGAATCCTATTTAACAAATAACAGGCCGATTCGAGTGCATATCCCCAGAAGGATATCAGCAAGCTAGCAAAAACCCATCATGGATCGGACCATGTCTAACAAAGTTCGATTCCTCCTTTCAAACACACCATTATGCTGTGGTGTTCCTGGAGGAGTCCATTGGGAGAGAATCCCATTCTCTCCTAGATATGTGAGAAACTCACTAGAAAGGTATTCTCCTCCTCGATCAGATCGAAGAGTTTTAATACTCTTCCCAGTTTATTTTTCTACTTCACTTCGGAATCGTTTGAACATTTCAAATGAATCCGACTTATGTTTTATTAGATAGACATATCCATATCGGGATAGGTCATCCATGAAAGTTATGAAGTAAAAATATCCACCTCTAGCATTGGTGCTCATGGGCCCGCATACATCAGTATGTACTAGGCCCAAGAGCTCAGTAGCTCTCTCTCACCTTTTTCAGTAAAAGGTGACTTGGTCATTTTACCAAGAAGACCGGACTCACAGGTTGGAAGTGATTCACAATCACTGACTTCGAGGATTTCCTCTTGAGTCATCCTGTTTATTCTGTTCTTGTTTATATGACCTAGCCTACAGTGCCATAAGTAGATATCTGACACATATCTAATCTAGGGTGCTTGCCAGTAGAATAGACTCTTATCACGCTTGATCTTTTTGGTCTGGCTCTGCACAGATGTCCCAGCCTGAACTTGCACCTTCTTGACTTTCTTCTTCTTATTCTTCTTTCCTTTCTCAAAAGGTCAAGAACCAGAAGACGAACCTCCCACTAAGTTCACCGACTCCTTATGGAGTTGGTGATCTTTCTCAAAGTTCTGAAGTAACCCCAGTAATTCATGGTAGTTTACTTCAGGCTTTGTCATTCTATAATGAGTGAGGAATGGGAGATAAGACTTGGGCAGCGAGTTCAGTATTGCATCTTTCTCAAGCTGCTCATGCAAGGGAAAGCCGAGCTTGCTCAATCGTTCCATCAGCTCGATCATGTACAATACATGATCAGTGACAGAGGCACCATCCCGCATTTTGGCATTGAAGATGGCACAACTAGTCTTGTGCCTCTCCACGTCATCGGGTGTGCCAAAGGCATCCTCCAACACTTGAAGCTTGTCCTTTGGCTGAGCTGTCTCGAATCTGCGACTGAACTCGTCGCTCATGATAGCCAGCTTGATACAGCGCACCGTGGTCCGATCACTGAGCCACTTCTGGTAAGTGTCTCTGATTGTTCCACGTGCATTGACAACTGGCTCCTCAGGTGCAGGATCTATTATCACATATAGGATCCGTTCATGCTCCAGGACTATCTTCAACTTTCGGTACCAGCTACCGAAGTTGGGTCCCACCAACTTATCATTGTTCAACAATGATCGGAGCGATAGGAAAGTGGCCATATTTGTACAAAGGAGAACCATAACCTAATTAGTAATTGATTCATTAAACCTAAAGATTTGGACTTTAATCAAAAGGTTTCTCCCACTATTTTATTCGAATTGGTAGCCTCTACCTCCAACTCGAGGAATTACCCTAATTCCTTAGCGAGTACTAGAATCCACTTAGACTACACACAAGCCCAACTTTGGTTGGCCAACCCATGTACATCTAAGGATATGTTCATAACCAATTGTTTCTCTAAACAATTTTTAGTAATTTTAATTTTGCCCCAGAAACCTAATCAGTAGGCTTTGGCCTCCACTGTAAGGATCCGGTTAGGTCCAACCATTAACATGATCATACTTGGTGTATCTAACCAACGAATGATTAAGCCCAACTTTGGTTGGCTCACCTAACCACCATTAAAGAGATACTTCCAAGTCATCATATGATGAGTGATAATTCCATTAGTCAACAAGCACCAGGCCTTTGGGTCTGCAATGATTATTGAGTTAATGGACTCATTATCAAACACCTTAATGGGAGGCTATGACTCAGTTATCTCCATAACTTTATCATTTTAAGGATCTAATAATTTTAGAGGATTTAAATAATTTAGAGGATGAGGTCAGATGAACCAGCTTATCATGATCCTCCCACTGGCTTCATCAAGTCAGCTTAAGGGAGACCAGGGCTGGTCTAGGAGCACCTAAATCAGTCACACTGATTTACCTAGCTGACATGGGTCAGCTTGAATAGTCAAGTGATCCGATCAAAACATAATTTCACCAAGAGGCCAGGTAAGTTCGATCAGTGGGAGGGTCTGCCAAAGCTTGCCTTAGACACCATCAGAAATGGCCAGGTAAGCGGGCTCCCAATTAAAAACCACCGGTCTGGTTTACCTTAGACACCAACTGGTTTAATTAGTTTCGATTAGATCAACCTAATAGTTCGTGCTAGACCGCTTAGCCAAGAATCAAGTCCATTTGGTTCTCGTTAAAGACATGGACTTGACCAACTACAACTATTGTAATTGATCTAGAGAATCCTTGACCTAATCTAAGACAATAATTGATTAGATTTAGTCAATTCTCTAATTAAGTCCATCTTTAATCTAACCATAGATCTAACCCAATTAATGGATCTAATTCCCACTAACCCATTAACCCAATGTGTTATGATTTGTGTCTTAGGTTCTTCAATTCACAATCCTAGAACCTAATCAAACAACTTCTTAATTCTTAATTAAGTTTTGGGCTGAGGGTTGGGTTCGGCTTTTCAAAAAAATAATTTTTATATTTGTAAAACAATTTTACAATATGATTCTACCAACCATATTGCATGTTTGATTCATAATCAAGATGCAAGTGAAATAAATATGAAACTACTTTAGATCTAATCTAAACAGGTTCATGTAATTGAAATAATTTCAACTTTAAACAATTTCTTTGCACAAAAATTATTAACAAAAAGATTTTATTTCAGATTTAAATATCTTTTAAATCTAATAAATTATAAATTTAATCTAGATCATATCTAATAAATTTATGATTAAAGATAGATCTACACAAACTAGGACAACCTTTGCACTGTAAGGGGTAAACCTTACAGCAGGACAACCTTGCAGTTTGTGATTGATCTAAAATTTTAATTTCAGATTTAATAATCAGATTATAAATTAGATCTAATCTAAAAAATAATCTAAGCATGTATAAATAATCATGTAATAAAGAACCTTGCTCTGATACCAATTGAAGGAACCAGATCTAGGGTTTCAGGGTTAGATCTTGAAAAAGAGGGTTAGATCTTGAAACTTTTTCAAGATCATACAGCGGAAGACTAAAATAAATCAAAATTTATTTTTTAAGATCAGAAAATCCCTAGATCTAAGATCCTATTACATGATTATTACATGGCATTAAATCAAAAATTAAAATATATAAATATAGCATGAACTACATGTTGATCATATCAACATGTTTCTATACTACATCTAATGTATGTATTAAACAATAGATCAGATCTATTACCTTGCAAGTTAGACATTCTAACCTTGCTGATCTGGGCTTGAGGATGATGTTGCAAGCTACACATGCATCCGGCCTCTAGGAGTCGTCCACATGAGCCCACGAATCTCGATCAGAAGTCCTGCTTCAGGAAATCAGCACAGTATGCTAGTACTGCGCTGATCCTTCTTTGATGGTTGATCAGGTGCCTCCTTCTTCTTGATTTGGACTCTTCTAAAGATGGAAAGTAGAAGGAGGAGTTTCAGATCTGAGACACTCTCAAAAAACTCAAGATGGAGGGAGGAAAGATGTGAAAACAAAAACCCAAAAAGAAGACCCTCTTCTTCTTCACGTTTTTCTCTCTAGACACCCAAACTTGCATCTTTTATATCTCCACTACCCAAAGGTATTTCTCTCTGATTTTTGGATGGAATAAAGGTCTCTCAAATCTATAATTTCTCCTAAAATTTCACAAAGAAACTCATCTTATATAGAGAGATATGATAGAGTCTTTGTCTAGGTCAAACACCTAGTCAAGGCTTATCCAAACATGGCAAGTTAAGGGATGCCCAACTCTTGAGCACCTCCTTCATATTTTCATGTATGGATCAACAAAAAAGGGTGTACAATGTATACCTTAAAAGCTATAAAAATTTCAAAAAAAATTTGGATAAATTCGATGCAAAATTGAAAGAGTTTTGGATTTCTAAAACTCTATCTCATAGAATTCGAAATCCAAACTTATTCCTTTTAGATTTGATCCAAACCACCTTCCATGTAAGAAAGAAGAGAGGAGACCTTTTGTGAACGTGGGAGAGATCTGAGAGAGGACTTTTGTCGCACAAAATAAGTGGAGATTGGCATTGAATAAGAGAGAGAGCGTGGAGAAGGCTTATGTGGCGCAAGGTGGAATCCTAGTCTTACTAGGATTCTGTCTTATGACTTGTTTTAATTTGGTTTTCCAAATCAAATCAAATCAAAATTAGATCAACCCAATTAAAATAGGTCTTAACCCAATTAAAAACCTAATTTAATCAGATTAAATTAGATTTAAATCTGATTTAATTTTCTAATCAAATTAGAAATTAGATTGACCCAAGTCCTAGTTGAACTAGGACTAGTTTTTCCTTGCACTTGGCTTATCCAATAAACCAATTGGACTTGATCCAATCAAGCCCAAAATAAATCTAATTAAATCATATTTAATTAGACTTAATCTCAGCCCATTGGCTTAATCAAATTAAGCCAATTAGCAATTGAATTGCTAATCGATCCTCCTGCAACACTTGCACTGGGTTAAATGTCAATCGTATTGATCATTTAACCCTAGAACGATTCTTAATCGTTGATCAACCATCTGATCGGATCATGAAATCTAATGTGTGTGACCTCATAGATCCGAACCTAAGCTGGTAGCATAGAAATAAATTCCTATACCAATCGAAGTGACCATCTAGCAATGGTACCCGACGACCGGATAGGTCGAATGTGTAGAACAACATCCTTAGAACCCATGCGGATATAGTTTTCATATAATTCATCCCCTTGACCAAAATGATCATAGGACACCCCAGAGTTTAATTGTCAACTCTGATCAGGTTGTCCACATTGTATTTCAAAATATCAAATCCATCTGATGGATTACCCTGGCCAAGATTTTGCTAAATTGAAATACAGCGACTCATTCTTCTCCAACTCTTGGAGTGGTCAATCCCATCTCGATCACACTCTGACTTCACAAGTACTTGACTGTGTCTAGAAGCCTTCCGTCCCTGAATTAGAAATTCAGTTAGTCCAATATCAAAGCACAGTGAGTTGCTTGCAAGTCACTGAGGCGATCTCAGGTCTAAGGGACACTTATACCTATATCCCATCAGAGATATTCTCGACAGTAGAATACTCTGGAGTTGGTCACGTTCAATGATGATGTACCCTTAGATCTCACCTGTATGCCATACCAGTGTCTCCACACTCCTTGGTTAAGAGGACAACCAACCCATATGGTCTACAGCGACCTATGCTCGATAGAAGCTGTCGTCCTTATTAACAGCCTATCATTTGGTCGTGAACAGTTTTAAGGACTAATCGATAAATCCTCTCTTTATCGAACCTAAATAGTCCTAAGGACTTCATCATAACAACGGAGTTCATTAGAAGATGAAAGCTTATAATGAAGATGCCAAATATATTTTATTTATTAACAAATCAATTACAATACTTGGTTGTTCAACTGTCAACAGCTTGACGATTGGCTTTTTGGGACACATTTCCCAACATATAGGATGCTTCCCCCAAGTCTTTCATGGAAAACTTATTTGATAGCCATAATTTGACTGTTTGTAACATTGGGATATCATTCCCAATAAGGAGTATGTCATCTACATACAGAACCAAGAAAATTAGGGCACTCCCACTAGTCTTCTTATACACACAAGGTTCATCCACATTTTTGATGAAGCCAAATTCTTTGATTGTTACATCAAAGCGGATGTTCCAACTCTTTGAGGCTTGCTTTAATCCATAAATGGATTTCTTAAGCCTGCATACTAGATTTGGTCTGTCATTTGAGACAAAATCCTCTGGCTGTGACATGTAGACCTCCTTTTCTAGAAAACCATTCAAGAAGGCGGTCTTCACATCCATTTGCCATATTTCATAATCATAGTATGCTGCTATTGCAAGCATTATCCGAATAGATTTGAGCATGGCAACAGGTGAAAAAGTTTCATTATAATCAATACCTTGTTTTTGCTTGAAACCTTTAGCTACCAATCTAGCTTTATAGGTTTCTATTTGACCATCTGCTCCAATCATTTTCTTATAGACCCATTTGCACCCAATAGGGTTTACCCCTTCTGGTGCATCAACCAAAGTCTATACTTTGTTAGTGTACATGGAGTCCATCTCGGATTTCATAGCATCCTGCCATCTGTCTGAGTCCTTACTCATGACAGCTTCTGTATAGGTCAAAGGTTCGTCATTCTCAATGACTTGGGCTTCATTATTCTCAATAATGAACCCATACCTTATAGGTACATGTCATACCCTCTCTAACCTACGGATAGGAGTTATGTGTTCTAGTTCTTCCTTATTTATGTGAATATTTGGTTGAGAAATATCTATTTATTTTTGTTGAACTTCATTAATTTTAATATTTCTCCCACTGCCTCTTTCTAGGATAAATTCTTTCTCCATGAAAGTGGCATGCCTACTTACAAATATCTTTTGTTCAGTAAGGTGGTAGAATAGATATCCTATATTATCCTTAGGATATCCTACAAACAAATATTTATCTGCTCTAGTATCTAGTTTATGTCCAAAATTTCTTTTGACATATGCTGAACATTCCCATATCTTAAAATATTTAAGATTGGGCTTCTTACCTCTCCATATTTCATATGGAGTGCTAGATACAGATTTAGAAGGTACTCTATTCAAGATAATTATTGCGGTCTCTAAAGCATAACCTCAGAAGGAAGTAGGCAATTCAGTGAAGCACATCATGGATCGTACCATATCTAATAAGGTACGGTTCTTTCTTTCGGCTACACCATTTAATTGTGGCGTATAAGGAGGTGTCCATTCAGAGATAATTCCCTTTGCTTTAAGATGGTCTAAAAATTCATTGGACAAGTATTTTCCTCCTCGATCAGATCGAAAGATTTTTATATTTTTTTCAGTTTGTTTTTCGACCATGCTTTGATACTCTTTGAATTTATCAAAGGCTTCGGATTTATGTTTCATAAGATACACATATCCAAACCTAGATAAATCATCTGTAAATATAATAAAATATGAGTATCCATCTCTGGCATGAGTTGTCATAGGGCCACATACATCTGTATGTACAAGTCCTAACAACTCGTTTGTCCTATCTCCATGTCCACTAAATGAAGTCTTGGTCATTTTACCCATGAGACATGATTCACAAGTTCCTAATGATTCACAATCATAAGCATCAAAGAACTTTTCTTTGTACAACTTGTTAATCCTAGTCTCACTAATATGACCAAGTCGATAATGCCAAAGTAAGGTATTATTTACATTATCTCTCTTACGTTTACTATTTTCATCAACATGAAAAATATTATCATTCAAGCATAGAGTCAACAAACCATTATCAAAAATGCCATGATAAATTATTTCATTAAAAAAATTAATTGAGCAACCATTGCTCGTTACAGATATTTGATATCCTTGTTTTATCAACAAAGGTATAGATACAATATTTCTAATGATCTTAGGCATGTAATAACAATTTGTTAGCTCTAAGATCTTCCCAGAAGGAAACTTCAAGATATATGTCCCTACAGCTTTTGCTTGGATAGAATCTTCTCCAGCACCATAGAGCTCGAAGTCTCCCTTCCTCAAACTTCTAATTTTCTGCAGCCCCTGCAATGATTTGCAGATATGAAAACTACAGGCAGTATCTAATACCCATGAGTTTGAAATGGAAGAATTCAATGATAATATTGTATGTATCTCATACATACCTTTTGGTGCATTATTTGCACTAGTCTTCACTGTTGCAAGATAAGCCTTGCAATTTCTTTTCCAATGACCTGCCTTACCGCAGTGGAAGCAGGTCGACTGTCCGGAGGTCTTCTTTTCCTTCTTTCTCTTATTTATACCACCTTTAGGGTTCAGCCTCCTTTTAGAACCCTTTTTGCCTGCCTTCTTCTTGGAGATCCCATCCACAAGAAGAAGAAGAGCCTTATCCTTCTTGATATGGCTCTCTATTGTTTTGAGCATATTTAACAGCTCAGGCAAGGAAGAATTCAGTTTGTTCATGTGATAGTTCACGACAAACTGAGAAAATGATTCTGGAAGTGATTGCAGGATTAGATCCTGACTCAACTCCCCATCCATAACAAAACCTAATTGACCTAATCGAGTGATCAGGTCAATAACCATCAAAACATGGTTTTGTACGGATGACCCCTCTGTCATTCTGGTACAGAATAACTGCTTAGATATCTCACATCTTGCAGTCCTACTCTGTTCTCCATAAAGCTCTTTTAAATTGAGCAATATGGAATGAGTGTCCATGCTATCATGCTGCCTCTGTAACTCATTTGTCGTAGAGGCAAGTATGATACACTTGACAGTTAAAGAATCATTTTGCCACATCCTATATGTGGTTTTTTCTTCCTCTGCGGCATCCTCCCCAACTGGCTCAATATCAGGGGTATCGAGAATGTAAGAAAGCTTCTCTTGACTAAGTACTATTTTAAGATTTCTCAACCAGTCCACATAGTTGGTACCAGTCAATTTATTTATATCCAAAATGGAGCGAAGTGAAAGTGAAGAAGCCATTAATCTACATAATAAAGAACATTACATAAGCGAACAACTCAAGATGATATACACAATTAAATTAGGACTTTAATTTTATTGTGTCTCCTACTATTTTTATCAGACATCATAACCCTCTAGTATGATGTTTGAGAAAATCCTGATTGATTTTCTTAGTGGGATTGAGACCCTAATTCCTAATAAAAGATCTTGTGGTTGCACAACAAACCTTTTATAAGTTTAAAGGTAGGAAACTCTTTCCAATTGCATCTTATGCAATTCTCAATAAAAACCCTGACCTCTAAAACATTAATAGCCTTGTGTTTACACAACAGACCATAATGTTTTAGTTAAGTAGGACCCTTCATTTTAATACAGTCAAAATAGAATATAAATATTTTTGTGGTTACACAACAAAGCATTATACTCAAAAATTGCTGTAAGCATCTCGATGTGCCAGAACAATATTATGTCAGTTTCCATAATTGGTCTTGTGGTTACACAACAAACCTAATATGGTTCGTGACATAATAATGTCCTAGCATGAAGGAAGGCCATAATGTAGTGAATATAACACCGAGCATCCCAGCCAAGAATTAAATTAATCTAATCACCAGGTAAGTGGAAGAGAGGTGGGGGTCCCCCCGTTGCTTTCCTTAGACACCAATAAATTTTGGCCAGGTCAGACAACAGAATCAATTAGAAACCACATTCTCTTTACCAATCATGAACCACTTTCCTAGACACCGATTGATCAATTAGACATCATAGACTAGTTCTATTATTGGTTAATTATACTACAACTTAATATCATTTTACAGAGGATTTTTCAGGTCTCAATGCATATTTAATTTCTATATTATAATAAATATATGAATAAAAGAAATTAGCATCATAGTGAACACAATTCAATATGACAAAGCAACATTCCATAATTATATACATCATATTTTAATTATAAAATAATGAATATGATCTCATCATATAGCATCATAGTGAACACAATTTAATATTACAGAGCAACATTCCATAATTATATACATCATATTTTAATTATGAAATAATGAATATGATCTCATCATATAGCATCATAGTGAACACAATTCAACATTACAGAGCAACATTCCATAATTATATACATCATGATTTAATAATGAAATAATGAATATGATCTCATCATATTAATATCATATTAAAACATAAATAATGAACATATCATATTTATAATATTGCCTTTAAATCATTAACATATCATCATATGATTTAATTCTAACAAGGTGGCTCTAATACCACTGAAAAGTTTTAATACAATGGCGGAAGCATGGATTTCAAAGCAATTATTATGAAATCATAAAAATAAAACCTAACTCCAAGATCACCTTATCAGAAATTAAACCATATAATATGCATTAATATCAAATAAAAGATATAGAAACATACCTCTTATCGCTAAACCCTGATTTGTGCTTAATTGCCGGTAGCAATCTATCCGGGTTTCCACCAGGTGCCCACGTATTCACCCTCCAACGTTGATCCACACGGGGACTCGACCAACCCACTAGCACTTATTTAAAAATACTCTGTAATTAAATTCTGATTTATCAGAATTTAAATGCAATTTGGGCAGAACCTCCTTTCTTGGCTTTGCTGTCACACTATTGGACCTTTTCTTGCCTTTCTTTCTTGGTCCTTGTCTCCTTAATTTTTTATTTCAATTCTTTAAGCCTTTTAGAAGATTTCTTATCCTTTATCAGGACCTTATCTAGGCTAGAGAGAAAGACTCTTGTCTATTTGTCACACCCCATAAATTAAGAAATGCCATGTGTACATCAAAGTTGGGTTGAAGAGATGCCTTATTTCAGAAAGACTCTTCGATCTTAACTTACGGTGTTCAGATGAGAAGTCACAAAGCTTCTCTTATTGGCGCCATCAACCCATGCCTTTGGATCTGGAAGGAAGCCCATCCAATGGCCAAGATAGATGGTGCCAACTTGAAGAATGGCGCAAGAGATTAAGGGGCGTGGATAAGTTAAAACTTATCTCCCCATTTGAAATTTCAAAGGGGTGCTTCCAAGAGGTGGCGGATGGATTTAATCCTTATCTCTTCTCTTAATTCTTCTACGATGAGTTTAATACTCAGAAGGACTCTTAGGCATCTCCTAAGACATCTGAAAAAACATTCATAGAATAAAAGTTACGGAGAAAAATAGGATAGACCAAGTTAAGGGGCGTCATCTCCCATCCATGCCCATGTGACACATGTGCATGGATTTAAATTCTTACCACTTCTCCTAATTTTTCTACGAGGAGTTTAATACTTAAAAGGACTCTCAGGTGCCTCCTAAGTCATTTGAAAATCATTCATAGAATAAAAATTATGGAGAAAAAATAGGAAAGACCTTATCTTAAGGTGGCGCCAACTCCATCCATGCGCCATGTGGCTCATGCGCATGGATTCAAATCCACACGCCAAGAGAGAGACTCTTAGGCATGTGGTTCTCTGGTTTTTGGCACCCAACAGCAAGCCCAATTAAAACACTTCGAACCCACTTCAAGACCAAATCCAATTTGGCTCAAATTGGTTCTAAATTAGCCCAAATCAGAATCTGATTCGAATTCAATTCGAATCTAAATGCTAGGGTTTGCAATATGTGCTAGCATGTTCAACTTGCAAACATGGTTTAATCAAATTAAACCCATGATCAATTTCTTTTGTGTGTGACCCATTGGGTTCCACATCTAGCCAGCAGTGAGTCCAGATGCAATTTAGTCTAATTTGGTTAGAACACAACCTAGCCGATTTAGGTCAAATCAAGCTGAACCGTTTTGATCAATTAGAACAGCTTTTAATTAATGATCGAATTAAACTCTTTAATTTGATCAAACTCACAAGATATGATTGACGTCTAGCAACGTATCATGTCTACCTGGAAGATATGGAATTTTGATAGAAATACCAAAAATACCCTTCAGTGGAAAATTATTGTGCATCTTGATCTTGCGATCATCCTGCATCCCGAATATAAGTTTGGGTATGGAAGAATGTCAAACCCAATTTTTTTTTCTTTTTATATTCATATTTCTCTTGATAATGATTCAATTTATGAAATATTAGAAATCATTTCTAATTTTTTCATAATGCTTTGATCAAAGTCTTCCTGAATCATTATTTGATTGAAGCAGATAGGATTCGATCTCCTCTTACTAGGAGCGATCGTTTCCATATTGACCTACTCACAACCTTCATAAGTAATCCATCATATCCAGAACATCCCGTACATGATTAAATCATGAATGAGTATGATCCAAAATATGGATTCATTCTTATAAGGTTCTACGGCAGTCTCAGGTCAAAAGATTTACATGCACAATTCTCACTATAAGAAAAAATCTGTTGACATGTAGATAAGACTCCATCAGATATCCTTTAATTGGATCAATTCAGTGAATTCGTTCTCAAATGAACACTTACATCCTTATATTAGTGTCATACACAAGTAATTATGAGATCAATTACCCTCTATACCGAGCATACACAGGATGTACCAGTCTTACCAGAAACATTGATCCCCTACTCAATGTTCCATCGACTAGGAATATTTAAAATTAGAGTTTTAAGGTTTTAGGTCTCACTTGGTATGATCGCATCATAACCCTAAAACCATAGCCCTAATTTATGGGGTTCATCAAAAAAAATAAGATGCAGCATATGATGAACTAAATACCTTTATTTATTTAAAACATCAGTACATGAGTTGTCGGGAGACAAAAAATATCCATCTATTTATACATTTTGATTGGCTTATAGGGCATATTTCTTTCAGTACACTTAGATACCTCATAAAAATTGGATTAGCATTATAGGTATTCTTCTTATCCAAATTTATTTTATTGTACTTTGATTGATATAGTCAAGAGTTTCTGGGCATTAGGATTTTTGATGCATTAGGTGTTTTTAATGAAAATTTTAAATACCTAATCTTTTCATTGCACCATCGAAACTCAACAGTTATCACATAAGTATCTTATCCAGCAACCGATTGCTTCTTCTTTTTTGGTCTGTTCGGGTCAAGGAAAGCTATGTACTAAGGATAGTTTCTCTTCCAATGATCCAGCTTCTTGCAAAAGAAGCACAGACTTTGATCAGCCTTAAACTTGAATTTTTGGGACTGACTCCTAGCACCTTGCACCTTCTTATTTTTTTAATTTTTTTCTTTCTTAAAGGGATGATGACTATCCGAAGAAGATCCTCCCACTATATTCTGTTGGAAAAAGGTGCAGAGTTTTATGCATGAATTTTAAAATATTTTTGAAATATAATACAGCAGAATATGTAAATTAAATAATTTAATCTATAATTGCATGTAATCAAATTACTAAATCATACAATTAGGACCTATAACATGTCATATTGCATTTATAAATTAGAAAAATAAAAGCTTTGATATTGATCAAATCAATATCCTAGATATAAAATAGTTTTAGATCTAAAATCTAGATCACATCTAGATAAGAGAAGAGATCAGATCTCTTACCTTCACACGGGTCGAGAATTTTATGATTAATTTTTTTTGTTGCTTTTGGAGCTGCACACACGTTTGGCCTCTACAGATGATCCACACGAGGCTGCAACAAAATCAGAGGTTCGTCGAACGAAGATCCACTCGAAGTGCTAGCTTCTTGCAGATCTCTCCGGATGGTTAATCTAAAAAATATTCTTCGGATCTCTTAGACATTCCAAGAGATGAAGAATATGAGGAAGAATAAGGGAGAAGTCAAACCTTTTGACCTTCCTAAAATCAGAAATAATTAATAATAGAAAAGGTCCTCAGAGAAGACAGATCTTCTCTTTCAGTACATCAACGATTGATGTCCTGAGAACATCTCTATGCTAGGATATGAGAAGATCTTTTTTTTTAGATATTTCTCTAATTTTTAGATCTTATGATATCTAATTTTTCTCATAGAAAAAATCTCATGATTTATGGAAAAAAAGGATTCTAAAGAAAACCTTAAGAAAAGACTTTCTTTTCTTCTTCTCCTCTCATCAGAATATGATCAGATCATGTCCAAAATTAGATCACCATACCCCAACTCATTGGAGCATGGATCCACTATGCTATCCCTCTTTTACTCTCAATTTTTTATCACATAAAAATATAAAAAATAAAAAAAATAATATGAAAGAAAAATAATGAGAGAAGACAATCTTTCCTCTTACTTTTCTCTCTATAAGATATCAACCTTTGATCTCTTGATTGAAGACTCTTCTCGAAGGATTTTGGCACCTGAAACCACCCATGTCTTCCTCTTTCTCCTCTGCTATTTCTATCTTAAAGTCATGAATTTTTGACTCTTATTTTATAGCATATGGGACGGCAACTTTTTATATGATAGACTAGATCATAAAACCTAGTCTAACAAGGAGTCCATGGGGCATCCAAGAGTTAGATGCCCCCTCCCTCATAAATTTTCTGGAGAGCATAAAATAACTCACAAAAGGGGCTACAAAAAGAAGGGATAAGCTTGGAAAAAGTTGGTGCAAGAGAGGAGAGAAAAGTCATTGTGAAGAGGAACTCTTTCAAAAGAGGATAAACCTAAATTACTTTCCATATATAATCAAATCTCTTTTCATATTGAATAAAATCAAATCTGATTCAAATTTCTAGAATAAGTGATGTGAGATAATATTTCATAGATATGGATATCTCATAAAAATTATCTGAAATTAAATTAGTGGCGTGGGCTTGAAGTTTCTTAGGTGGCTCAAGGGAGGATTTGGAATCCTAGTCTAACTAGGATTCTTATGTAGATTAGGTCAAGCTCTTTGAATCCAATCCAAATTAATTGCAACCTAATTAATAGTGATTCTAATCTAACTAGGAGTCCAATTAAATCAGATTAAATCATATTTAATTCTGATTTAAATCCAAACTTAATTAGGAATTAGGTGCATACAAGTCTTAGTCAAACAAGGACTTGTTCTCCCTTGCAACTGGCTTATCGAATAAAATAATTAGACTTAATCTAATTAAATTCAAATTAATTCTAATTGAATTAAATTCAGTTAGACTTGATCTCAGTCCAATTGCTCAATCAGATTGAGCCAATTAGCAATCCAATTGCTAATCGATCCTCCTACAACACTTGCATTAGGTCAAACATCAATCACGTTGATCGTTTAACCTTAGAACGATTTTTAATCATCAATTAACCATCTGATTAGGTTACAGCCTCTTATGTGTATGACCCTATAGGTTCAAACCTAAGCCAGTAGCATAGTAATCAATTTCTGTACCAGTTGAAGTAACCATCTAGCAATGGTTCCTGATGTCTCGATAGATCGAATGTATGCAAAGCAACATTCTAAGAATCCTGACCCATGGTTATCGTATAATTCATCCTTTTGATCAATAATACTCAAGAAGACTTCGAGTATGCTATCAACACTCATACAAGTAATCTCTATTGTGTCTCAAAATTTTGCAAATTCGTGACTCTTCACGAGGATTATCCAGGTCTAGATTTTGCTAAATTGAAACATAGTGAGACATTCTCTTCTTGAAGTTATTTAGGAGTGGTCAATCCCATCTTGACTCACATACTGACTTCACAAGTACTTGACTGTACTTAGAAATCTTTCGAACCTATATTAAAAATACAGGTAGTCCAGCATCAAAGCACAGTGAGTTACTTGCAAGTCACCGTGGTGATCTCAGGTCAGAGAGACACTTATATCCATTGGCCTTGGCTAGCTACTCTTGACAGTAGAGTGTTACATTGGTCACGTTCAATGTAGATATACTCCTACATCTTATTTGGATGCCATACCAGTGTCTCCACACCACTTCGTTACGAGGACAACCAACACATATGGCATACAACGACCTACACTTGATAAGTTATCATCCTTGTTAATAACTTATCATTTGATCATGAACAATTTAAAAACCATCCGATAAATCCTTCTTTATCGATTGATTGTGATTCTAAGGATTTCATCATAATTTAGGAGTTCTTTTAAGGAAGATAGTTCTTTTATGATGAACTTGCCGAATAACTATTATTCTTAGATAATTCATATACTAATTTCAATCATCTACCACTTAGATGATTGACTTTAGGACATATTTTCCAACAACTTTCACTTGTACTAAAGTCAATCAGAACGATATCAAATATCCTATCTTCCACTTGAGTTTGTAGAACTTCTTAGTTTCGAGGCCTTAGCAAATGGGTCGGTCAAGTTCTCTTTTTTCCATCGATCTTTCAAAGATCGATGCCACCCTGATCTAAAATAAAAAATGATAGCAATACAGAGTATGCTGGTACTTCAGTTCTTTAGCCAGATTTATGGCTCCAGTGCTACGATAGGATTGGACCATCGGTGGAGGGTGCCACTCCTAACCTGCTAATGAAGCTCAGCAACTACACATCTTACATGGCAGCATCATATGTTATGATGTATTCTACATCACTAACTGAGTAGGCTAAAGTATCCTGCTTTGAATCTTTCCAACAGATTGCTCCTATAATTAGGGTATGATCCGACGATTTCTTGTTGTCATCTTGATCTGACTGATATCGAAACATTCACATGTTTAAAGTCAGTATTTTCATATTTGAGTCACTGGAGCTTAGTATTTTTCAAATACTAAAAGATTGTCTATACAATCTTCTAGTGGTTCTTACTTAGATCAGACTGGTATCTGCTCACTACCATTAGTGAGTATACCATATTTGGTCTTGAACATAGAAAAATTAGATGACATCCAAACCTTTATTCTTTGTAATGTTGGAATGCCATTCTCGATTAAGAGAATTTCATCCACAGACAAACAAGGAATAACACTACAAAATATTTTGCCTACTTATAAATACAGGGTTCCTCTTTGTTCATAATAAAGACTTATGTTCAAAATGTATGTTCCAACTCTGGGATAATAGCGAAACGAACTTTATAGGTCTCCACCTTTCCATCTACGCTACTCTGATCCTTTTGAAAAATTCATTCACACCCAATGGGTTTTATTCCTTCAGGTGAATCATCTAGTGTCCATACACTATTGATTTTCATGGACTTCAATTTGGATTTAATGGCTCCAAACCACTTCTCAGAGTTAGACCACTGCATTGCATCTCTATAGGTGATCAGATCTTTGTTAATCTCATCGAGCTCAACAAGATCGCTGTCCCAGACCTAGACACTGAAATGTTTGTCCGACTAACATGGTACTCTACCAGATCTCCTTAATGATGTTATTTTAATGGGCTCCGAGTTTGATCTAATCAAATCCGATTCTGTAAGTTTATTAGATTATGTCAATTCATTTTCTATCAGTCAAACTTTCAAGTTTAACTTGATAGGCATCAGTTCCTTCTCTAAGAAACTCCTTTCCAAAAAGAATGCCCTACTACTGATAAGCATCTTATGTTCTTCAACATGATAGAATTAGTAACCTTTAAACACCTATTGGACCAAGAACCAAGTTTATTTGTATGCAAACCTTTGACATAGGCCGATCAACTCCAAACCCAAAGGTGAGAGAGTCTAGGTCTATGTCCGATCATATCTCATATGGAATCTGCACAACAGACTTACTCAGCATATTTTCAGAGTAAAATAGATAATCACATAAGAGCACAATCCTGAAACAAGCAGAGAAGTGAACCCTATTATGGATTGAACTATGTCTAATAAAGTTCAACTTCTCCTTTCAGATACACTTTGTTCCGAAAAAGAATCCACTGAGAGAGAATCCAATTCTCCTAGATATGTCACAAACTCACTGGATAAGTATTCGTCGCCTCGATCTGATCGAAGAGTTCTAACACCTTATCCAGTTTGTTTCAATCTTTCATTATTGAATTATTTAAATATTTTAAATGATTTATACCAGATGCACCCATGCCCAGATAGGTCGTCTGTAATGAAATGTTAATATCTTCCTCTGGTACTTTAGTTCACAGGTCCACATACATCACTATGTATAAGACTTAAAACTTTATCAACTCCTTCACCTTTTTTCATTAAAAGGTGATTTTGTCATCTTTTCAAGAAGTCAAGACTCACAGGCTATCAATGATTCACAATCATTGATGTCGAGGTTTTTCTCTCAAGCTAATCCGTTTATCTTGTTCTTATCAAGGTGACTAAGCCCAAGATAGATATCCATGGCATTATCTAACTTGGGTGTATACATTACACTTAATAGGCTATGTAAATGTTAAATATCATTTTCTTATTGTCCATATATTATTATAATATTATTCATAATAATATCATAATAATCTTTCTTTATTAATAAATGTTGATCATCTTTGGCCAAAAGGCCAACAAAAATTACATTCATCATAAATAATGGACAATAGTAACAATTACTCTAAATGATAATATTTGAAAATAAGCTCTATAATTCCTAAAGTTAAGATTGGAATAAGACTTCCATCCCTAACATTCAAAAATTTCTCATCATTTTCAAATATTTCACTTGTAGTCCTAGCAATAAATTGCATAAGATCATGGTATCTAATACCTAGATAGTGGAATCACATAGAGAAACTTTAAGGTGTTATTATATAACATCCTTGATGAGCAATTTTTGCTCTTTTCTCTTATTCAGCCTATTATAGTCAAGGGAAGCAAGACAATTCTTGTTCTTATGACCCTGCTTCTAGTTGAAGCAACATGCCTGCTTTGGATCAATTTTGGACTAACTATTTTGACTGGACTAAGAAGCCCCAACACGAATCCATTCGTACTGCTAAACCAAATTCAACTTTCGATACTAATTAACGAAGTTGGGTCCCATAAGTCATTACTGTCTAACAGCGATTGGAGCAATTAAGGTTTAGCCTTATTTTAAGAGAAGAGAACAATAACCTAATGTATATGAATTATTTTAAGCTTAGAGACTTAGACTTTAGTCTCAAGGTTCTTTCTCTATTTTATTCAAATTGGTAGCCTCTACCTCCAATTCAAAAATTACTTTAATTTCCTAGTAGGTACTAGAATCCACATAGACTACACACAAGTCCGACTTTGGTCGGCCAATCCATCTGCATCTATGGGTAGGTTCATTAACCAATTGTTTCTCCAAATAACTTCTAGTAATTTAATTTTATCCCAGAAATCTAATCAGTAGGCTTTGGCCTCCACTGTAAGGATCCGGTTAGGTCCAACCATTAACATGACCATATTTGGTGCATCTAACCAACGAATGATTAAGCCCAACTTTGGTTGGCTCACCTAACTACCATTAGAGAGACACTTCCAAGTCATCATATGATGAGTGATAATTTCATTAGTCAACAAGCACCAGGCCTTTGGGTCTGCAATGATTATTGAGTTAATGGACTCATTATCAAAACACCTTAATGGGAGGCTATGACTCAGTTATCTTCATAACTTTATCATTTTAAGGATCTAATAATTTTAGAGGATTTAAAATTATTAATGATTTAAGGATAGAAAGGACATGGATCAATTTGCTCCCATTGACTTCACCAAGTCAAGTCCTCCCACTGACTTCTCAAGTCATTAACAAGGACTAGGATCAAATTTGGTCCATGGGCACCTAGATCAGTCTCACTAAATGAAATCAGACTCACTGATTTTCTATGTGACATGGGTTAGCACGAATCAATGAGCAACCTAATCAAGACCTGATTAACCACATTGGCCAGATAAGTATGATCGATGGGAAGGTCTGCCAAAGCTTGCCTTAGACACCATAAGAAATAACCAGGTAAGCAGGCTCCCAATTATAAACCACCGATCAGGTTTACCTTAGACACCCACTGGTTTATCAATTTTGATTTGATCTGTCTAAAGACTCAGGCTCAGCCGCTGAGTCACGATCATTGTCTATTTGTTAGATATATAGACTTTGATCAATTTCAACTATTGAAGTGATCTATAGAAATGATCTAATCCTAATTAACTTTTAATTAGGTTTGATCAATTTCTTAACTTAGTCCATATTTAATCTAATCATAGGTCTAACCCAGTTAATGACCTGATCAAAGCTAACCCATTACCCTTTAACCCATATTTTATGAAATTATCTTAGGATCTTTGAATCACCAACCTAGATTCTAAACAATCACTTAATTCTTTTAATTAAGTTCATGGCTGAGGGTTGAGGTTCGGCATTTTGAAAACTACTTTCAACTTTTGAAAGATTTAATATAATTTAGTATTATTTCACTAAATAGGTCAACTCATTTTAAAAATGGATCGGCTTATTTCACTAACAAATACTAGCAATTAAAATCAGTCAGAAAAATAATTGAGCCAACTTTTTAGTCAAGTTGGATTGTTGGTCGAGTTGGCCCGATAAGCAAACAGAACCTTCGCAAGATCCTATTTTTGGTTGATTTTAATCTATGTTCGTTACATAAAAATTCATGAAATGAATAGACTTAATCTAAAACATTCATGATAAGATTTATTTAAATCTCTTAATTTTTTAGATCGCAACATACCAGGACAACCTTTGCACTGTAAGGGGTAAACCTTACAGCAGGAAAACCTACAATCCGTGCAATCATTATTTTATTTTTTAGATTTATTTTAATGCAATCATGAACATGTTATAAAAGAACCTAGATGCTCTGATATCACTGTTAAAAAAAGGTACAGGGTTTCATGCATGAATTTCAAAATATTTTTGAAATATAATACAGTAAAATATATAAATTAAATAATTTAATCTACAAATGCATGTAATCAAATTACTAAACCCTACAATTAGGACCTATAATATGTCATATTATATTTATAAATCAAAAAAATAAAAACTTTGGTATTGATCAAATCAATATCCTAGATCTAAAACAGTTTTAGATCTAAAACCTAGATTACATCTAGATAAGAGAAGAGATCAGATCTCTTACCTTCATGCAGGTCGAGAACTCTGTGGTTAATTTTTTTATTACTTTTAGAGCCGCATACGCATCCGGCCTCTACAGGTGATCCACACGAGGCTGCAATAAAATTGGAGGTTCGTCGAATGAAGATCCACTCGAAGTGCTAGCTTCTTGCAGATTCCTTCGGATGGTTAATCTAAAAAATATTCTTTGAATCTTTTGGATATTTCAAGAGATGAAGAATATGAGGAGAACTAAGGGAGAAGTCAAACTTTTTAACCTCCCTAAAATCAAAAATAATTAATAAAAAAAAATCTTAAGAGAAGACAGATCTTCTCTTTTAGTAGATCAATGATTGATGTCCTGAGAACATCTCTATGCTAGGACATGAGAAGATCTTCTTCTCTAGATATTTTTTTAATTTTCAAATCTTATGATATCTAATTTTTCTAATAGAAAAATTTCATGATTTATGGAGAAGAAGGATTCTAAAAGAAATATTAAGAAAAGACTTTCTTTTCTTCTTCTTCTCTCATCAGAACATGATCAGATCATGTCCAAAATTAGATCATCATGCCCTAACTCATTGGAGCATGGATCTACCATGCCATCTCTCTTTCTATCTCATATTTTTATTACATAAAAATCCAAAAATAAAAAAAAAAATAATATGAAAGAAAAACAATAAGAGAAGACAATCTTTCCTCTTACCTTTCTCTCTACAAGATATCAATTTTTGATCTCTTGATTGAAGACTCTCCTCCAAGGATTTTGATACCTCAAACCACCCATGCCTTCCTCTTTCTCCTCTGCTATTTCTATCTTAAAGCTACGAATTTTTGACTCTTATTTGATAGCATATGGGGTGGCAACTTTTTATATGGTAGACTAGGTCATAAAACCTAGTCTAACAAGGAGTCCATGGGGCGTCCAACTCTTGGACGCCCCCTCCCTCATAAATTTCATAGAGAGCATGAAATAACTCACAAAAAGGGCTACAAAAAGAAGGGATAATCTTGGAGAAAGTTGGCGCAAGAGAGGAGAGAAGAGTCCTTGTGAAGAGGGACTCTTTCAAAAAAGGATAAACCTAAATCACTTTCCATAATTAGCCAAATCTCTTTCGATATTGAATCAAATCAAATCTGATTCAAATCTCTAGAATAAGTGGTGTGAGATAACATTTCTTAGATATGAATATCTCATAAAAATTATCTAGAATTAAATTAGTGGCGTGGGCTTGAAGTTTCTTAGGTGGCGCAAGGGAGGATTTGGAATCCTAGTCTAACTAGGATTCTTATGTAGATTAGGTCAAACTCTTTGAACCCAATGCAAATTAATTACAACTTAATTAATGATGATCCTAGTCCAACTAGGAGTCTAATTAAATCAAATTAAATCATATTTAATTCTGATTTAAATCTTAACTTAATTAGAAATTAGGTGCATACAAGTCTTAGTCAAACAGGGACTTGTTCTCCCTTGTAACTGGCTTATCCAATAAACTAATTAGATTTAGTCCAATTAAATCCAAACTAATTCTAATTGAATCAAATTTAATTAGACTTGATCTTAGCTCAATTGCTCAATCAAATTGAGCCAATTAGCAATCCAATTGCTAATCAATCCTCCTGCAACACTTGCATTAAGTCAAACATCAATCACATTGATCGTTTAACCTTAGAACGATTCTCAATCGTCGATTAGGTCAAGCTCTTTGAACCCAATGCAAATTAATTACAACCTAATTATTGATGATCCTAGTCCAACTAGGAGTTCAATTAAATCAAATTAAATTATATTTAATTTTGATTTAAATCCTAACTTAATTAAAAATTAGGTGCATATAAGTCCTAGTCAAATAGGGATTTGTTCTCCCTTGTAACTGGCTTATCCAATAAACCCATTAGACTTAATCCAATTAAATCCAAACTAATTTTAATTGAATCAAATTTAATTAGACTTGATCTCAGTCCAATTGCTCAATCAGATTGAGCCAATTAGCAATCCAATTGCTAATCAATTCTCCTGTAATACTTGCATTAAGTCAAACATCAATCACATTGATCGTTTAACCTTAGAATGATTCTCAATCATCAATTAACCATCTGATTAGGTTACAACATCTTATGTGTGTGATCCTATAGGTTCGAACCTAAGTCGATAGCACAGAAATCAATTTCTGTATCAGTCGAAGTAACCATCTAACAATGATTTCCGACGTCCAGATAAGTCGAATGTATGCAAAGCAACATTCTAAGAATCCTGATCCATGGTTATCGTATAATTCATCCTTTTGATCAATAATGCTCAAAACTACTTCGAGTATGCTGTCAACACTCATACAAGTCATCTCTATTGTGTCTCAAAATTTTACAAATTCCGTGACTCCTCACGAGAATTATCCAAGCTTAGATTTTGCTAAATTGAAACATAGTGAGGTATTCTCTTCCTGAAGTTAATCAGGAGTGGTCAATCCCATCTTGACTCACATACTGACTTCACAAGTACTTGATTGTATCCAAAAATTTTTCGAACCTATATTAAAAATACAGGTAGTCTGGCACCAAAGCACAGTGAGTTGCTTGCAAGTCACTGTGGTGATCTCCGATCGGAGAGACACTTATACCCATTGGCCTTAGCTAGCTACTCTTGATAGTAGAGTATTATATTGGTCATGTTCAATACAGATGTACTCTTACATCTCACCTGGATGCCATATCAGTGTCTCCACACCACTTTGTTACGAGGACAACCAATGCATATGGCATACAGTGACCTACACTTGATAAGTTATCATCCTTGTTAATAACTTATCATTTGGTCGTAAGCAATTTAAGAACCATTTGATAAATATTTCTTTATCGATTGATTGTGGTTCTAAGGATTTCATCATAATTTAGGAGTTATTTTAAGGAAGATATTTCTTTTATGATAAACCTGCCAAATAACTATTATTATTAGATAATTTATATACTAATTTCAATTATCTACCATTTAGATGATTGATTTTAGGATACATTTCTCAACTTATTCACCATCTCTTTGTGGAGCTGGTGATTCTTTTCAAAAGTCTGTAGTAACCACAACAGATCGTGGTAGTTGACTATAGGCTTTATCATTCTAAATGACTGAGAAACGGTAGGTAGGACTTGGACAGGGAGTTCAGGATCATATCCTTCCCTAGCTGTTCGTGCAAAAAGAAATCGAGCTTGCTCAATTTTTCGATCTATTCGATCATGTATAATACATGATCGGTCACAGATACTCTCTCATTCGAGCATTGAAATGGTGCAACTAGTATTATGCCATTCAATGTCACTGGGAGTATCAAAGAAATCTTTCAATACTTGGAGCATTTTCTCTGATCGAGCCTCTTCTAATTTTCAACTGAACTCATCGTTTATGGAGGTCCGCATAATGCAATGAATTATAGTGCGGTCGTTGAGTCATTTTAAAAAAGTATCTCAGACCGCGTCTCGAGCATTGGGAGCAGGCTCTTCAGGTGTCGGATCCGTAATCACATATAGGATTCGTTCGTGCTCCAGGACAATCTTAAGCTTTTGATACCAATTATCAAAATTTGGTCCAATCAATTTTTCACTGTCCAATAGTGATGTAGTGATAAGTTTGAGGCCATATCTGCACAAAAAAAAAAATCAAAACTTAATCAGTATATGAATTTATTAATCCTAAAGACATGGACTTTAGTCTAAAGATCCTCTCATTATTTTATACGAATTGGTAGCTTCTACCTTCAATTTGTGGAATTACTTTAATTCCTTAGTGGGTACTAGAATCCACACAGACTGCATACAGATCCGAAGATGGCTGGGTCAACCCATATGCACCTATGGGTAGGTTTTCAACCAATTATTTCTCCAAATAATTTTTAGTAATTAATTTAGTTTCAGATTTCATTTTAGTAGGTGATAGGCCTCCACTGAATGTCTCAGTGAGGTCAAATCATTAATATGAATCTACTCAGTGATTCTAGTCAAAGAATGATTAGGTCCGAAGATGGCTCGGTCAATCCAACCATTCATCAGATAGTACAATAGAGTTATCATATGATGAATGATAATTCCATCATTTAGAGAGAACACCAGACGAATGGCATCTATAATGTCAATCAGAAATAGTGGACCCATTATCATTCACTTTAATGAGAGGCTATGATCTAGTTATCACCATAATCAGCTCATTTTAGAGATCTAATAATTTACAGAATTTAATTAATTTATAGAAGAGAGAAGAAGAGATCAATTAGTAGACCATAATTCTCTCACTACCTTCACTAAGTTATTGAATCAGGTTAGGATCATACTGATTGAACTGGCATCTAGATCAGTCATACTGATCAACCTTAATGGCATGGGCTAACTCGAATCACTTAGCGATCTAATCAAAATCTAATTTATCAAATTGGTCAGGTAAGTGAAATTGGTATGAGGGTCTGTTAAGCTTGCCTTAGACATCATCGAAATAGTCAGATAAGCCGCTCTCAGTTAAAAATCACCGGTCGAAATGTCAAACTTATCTTAGACACCAATTGGTTAATTAATTTTGATTTGACCAACCTAATGATTCAGGTTCAACTACTAAGCCACAAATAAGGTCCATTTGGTCCAATCAAAAATATGGACTTGACCATCTACAACTATTGTATTAGAGAAATCCTGATTAATCTAATTCAACATGTGACTAGACTTGATCAATTTCTCTGCATGGTCAATCAATTCTTTGATTCTAACCTTAAGTCTAACCCAATTATAGAAAATGACCTGATTTGAGCTAATCCATATCTTATATTTTATGCAATGTCATTAGATCTCAATTCACAATTCTAAATCTAATCAATTAACACTTAATTCTTTAATTAAGTTTTTGCATCAATATGGTTAAGATTTTGAAATAATTTTCATATAAACTTTTTACATTAAATCATAAAATTTTTTTTAGATCAAATTTAAAATTTTTATGATTTTAAATCAAAATAATTTTGATTAATCAACATTAGATGTAACTAATTTTTTCATAATTTGCATTACATACAACAACACATAGAGTTTCAAGATCTAGGATTTTGCAAAATAGTAAGTTTTTCTCCTTTCATTTTTTTCTTCATGGGACCTCACAATGGCACCCCTACATGCTATAAGAGCATCCCATTGAATGAAAAGAGAGGGTCATGTAATCCTACTTGCTCCTATGACTGGACGGTCTGGTGATTATCCAATCTGAGTACTTTGCTACTCAGATCATCTAATTTAACAAGCTAAAAATCAGATCTGAAAATAAACATATTTAGATTTAATCTAAATCATAAATAATCAGATCTAATATTATAAAATCATATTTAAAGGCATAATAAATTATATCAAAATAACTATGGCTCTGATACCAATTGAAGAAAACATGGATAGTGCTATGCATGCAATTTTAAAATTTTTATGCAGTGGAAGAGTAAGATTAAACTATTTAATCTAATCACATGCATAAGATCTAATCTAGACTATCATGCCATGACAAAAATATGAAATATGATACACTTTAGATCTAAACATAAAAACTTACATCGATCTTATTGATGCTGCAATCCTATATCTAACTATTAGATCTAATAATATGATCAAGACAGGTTAGAAATAATTACCAAACTAAAGAGATCTTGATCTTCACTGATCCAACACGTGGAGAAGATGTCCCTCAGGTCTCTCATAGCCACACGAAGTCGTTTGGCCTCTATAGAAAATCCACGTGAAGACTGACGTAGATCAGGATCCTTAGAGGTGCTAATCTATAAGGAACTTCGATGGTTGATTTTTTTCTTATTCTTTAAACACCTTAGATCCTCCAAAGTAAGAGGATATCTAGAGGAGGAAGAGAGAAAGAGAAGAAGAGCTCTGGAAAAACAAAAACCAGCAAGGGAGGAATTGATGTGATGCCAAGAAGAGGGTCACCCTTTTTATAAGCAAGGATTAGGGTTTTCATCCAAGGGAGGGCGCCTAAGAGACCATGCCAAACTCCTTTTGGCATCCCAAAAATACCAGAAAAGACTCATTTGCATGGAGAATGAATCTGGTGTCTCACACGCTCAAGAATTCTTCAAGAAAAATAAGAAAAATATTATTTAAGCACCAACAAATTTTTTTGTTTAAAAAATCTCTTTTCTTATTTTCATCTTATCTTTAATTCGGATCGCATTCGAATTAGGCAATAGATGGAATTATGACTCATCAATCATTGTCACCCATCCTTACTGGGTCCACTCCTTTGACACCAAAAAGCTCAAGCCAAATCCAATTTGGGGTGGAGATATGGATATGGGTTTAGGTATGACGCAAGAGATAAGGATAGAGTCCCAGTCAACTAGGACTCTTCATTTCTAATTCGATTCTAATCCAAATCAAATTTGGTTTGAACCCAATGATAGAGATGAACCTAATCCAATTAGGAACTCAATTATCTCAATAAATTTCTAATCCAATTAGGAATTAGCTGAGTCAAAATCTTGATCGAAGCATGATCAAATTTCTCTTGTAACTAGGCTTGATCATATCAAACCCAATCTGAGTCGAGCTGAATCTAATTCAATTAGACTTGATCCAAAGCTCTTTACTCAATTAAATTGAGTCAATTAATAATCTAATTATTAATTAATTCTCTAAAAATAGTAGAGTCTCAGTCTTAGTGGGACTCTCCTCCAGAGTCTCAATCTCGGTGGGACTTCTCATCAGAGACAATCCAATTGGACTCTTCAGTCATTAGGTCTGACTAAATCTTCTAATGCATGTGACTTCATAGATTCGAACCTAAGCTGGTAGTATAGGAATAACTTTCTATACTAATCGATGTAACCATCTAGCAATGGTGATCCGACGTCCGGATAGATCGAAGTATTGCAAAGCAATATTCTGGAATCTACTAGCGTATGGTTATCGTATAATTCATCTCTTTGATCTTAATGCTCAAAGTGATATAGGGTTTAACTGTCAATCCTAATTTAGTCGATCACATTGTATTTCAACCTTTCAAATCCATCTCATGGATTATCCTGGCTAAGATTTTACTAAATTAAAATATACTGATGCATATCTCCTATTAATTTAAAGGGATCAATTTCATATTGACTCACACACCGACTTGATAAGTACTTGACTGCACCCAGTGTCCTTCCATCACTGTCTTAGAAACTCAGATGGTCCAGTACTAAAGTATAGTGAGTTGCTTATAAGTCATCATGGTGGTCTCAAGTCTGAGGGACACTTATATCCATACCTTCATGAGTTACTCTTGATAGCAGAGTGCTCAGCTAATGGTCACGTTCGATGTAAATATGCTCCTACATTCCATCTGCATGCTATATCAGTATCTCCACACTCCTTAATTAAGAAGACAACCAACTTATATGGCACATAATGATCTATACTCGATATTACTATCATTCTATTAACAGTATATCATTTGGTCATGAACATTTTTAAGGACTAAATGACAAATCCTCCTTTGTCGATTAATTATAGTCCTAAGGATTTCATTACAATGCAGGAGTTTAAAGATGGATAATTTATAATGAAAATATCAAATAATTTTTATTAATAAAAATTTATATACAATTTACAAGAATGAGCACAATCGTCAATAGGCTGATGATTGGTTTTGGGATATATTTTCTAATAATACAGGATTCTTCTCTATTCCTAACAAAGCCATACATTCTGATCACTTTATCAAAATGTATGTTCTAACTTCCACTTGTTTCAATTTATAAATGAATATCTGAAGTTTATATATTTTAGACTTGTCTGTGGATGTGAATCCTTCAAGTTGTATTATTTACACTTTTTCTTCCAACTCACCATTGAGGAAAGCTGTTTTCACATCTATTTATCAGATTTCATAGTTTAGATGTGCAGCTATCGCAAGCATGATCCAAAAGGATTTCAGTATTGCCACAAGGGAGAACGTCTCGTCATAGTCAATACTATAACATTGATGATATCCCTTGAAAATCAGACAGACTTTATAGGTCTCCACCTTTTTATTTGCGCCTGTCTTTCTCTTGAAGATCCACTTACATCCTATGGGTTTTACCCCTTCAGATGGGTCAATTAATGTCCACACATCATTGTGAAGGAAAAATCAGCTTTTTTCTTGTAGGATCTTCCAGATCTAATGAGATCTGGGATGGAATATTTCAAAAAAAAAAAATTATCCTATGATATTTCAGATCTAAGATCTATTATATTTAATTCATATTATCTAATATTAAATCTAAAATTAAATCTAAAATCATATGGAATAGAGAAATACCTCTAGGATAACTAGATTATCCTGTAGATGATCGCAGCAATGCCCGAGGTTCTAAAATAGCTACGCAGTCGCCTGGCCTCTACTGGTATCCACTCGAGCAGGATCTGGATCATCTTCTTCTCGCAAATTTTTGCTCCAAAAATCAGATCTGGAAGATCTTCAAAAGATCTTCTGAAGCTGGAGCAGCAGCTTCTTGACAAATCTTTGCAGCCTTCTAATCAGGAAGCCACTACACCTTGGACAAGCACCAGATGGACGCCCAACCTCTTGGACGTGAAGAGGGGAGGGAGAGGAGCAGAGGGGGCATGGAGAAGTGGAGAGGATTCAGGCTTTTGCTGGTTATTGAGCAGAGTCTCTAAACCCTAGGTGCAGATAGGGTCTAAATAGACCCTGCTGCGCCATGCAGTGCTACATCATTCGATCAATCAGAAAATTTCAATTAATTTTGAAAAAATTCTGATTGGTGGAGTGATGTCATCTAATCATATCAGATAAGAATCTCCACAATCGCTCCTATTGTTGGCGCCAACACTGGATAAGCACAGTGAGATTGGTGCCCCACACTCCAAGTTGATCAAGAGATCAGAGTCTTCATCTCATGGGACTCTATCCTTATCCACTTGGGGCACACGCCATATCTGATTATGGCAACCACTTTGAGGCCCAATTTAGCAGATGGACACTCCACAAAAAATCTTCAATGACCTCTTGCCAAGTGGCCTTCAGTCCAAGGTCCATGGGTCAACGTTTGATCAATGTCTTAAAATAGAAATAGCAGGTGACAGGAATTAGTAGGTGTTATCTTAAATTTATTTCATGAATTAAGACAAGTCCTTTCTGAGCTAGACTGGCTCCAGGCAGACTGTGAAAAATCTTCTCAAGGTTCTCTGGGTGAGCCAAATCATATTTGGCTCAATCGAGATAGAAAAGATTATACGAGGAGAAAGTTAGGCTCAATCGTGTGCTAGCATAATTTTCTTGAACCTAATTGGATCTAATCCAAATCAATCGAACTGGGCTAGCTCAATTGATGACATCCAGACTTTAACTCTTGTTTATGTGACCCAGTTAGGTTCATTTTTGTATGGTAATGAGATATATCGTTATCTCATCATCGACATCATCAAAACTTCTTTCGATAGACCAGAACTCTTCTGATTCAGATAATTAGAATGATCGATCATCAAGATCATTCTAATTGCTCTCAAAATCTACTAGTGACATCTAGCAATATATGGTGGCAATCTATCAGAAATGAAGACGAACCTCTCGGTGCAGCTACCTGTGTGATTAAGTTTCTCTATCATGAGTTTCGACTGAATTAGGGTTAAGGTGAACTCGTCAAACCTGACATCAGTCATATGAATCAATCGATCGATCCAAGTCCGATGTAAAACCTTAATGAAATTTTTTTTTTCATTATTTCACTCTTCCATAGCCATGGACTTAAGGACTCAATCTTTCGATCATCATAGGACTACTCTTATCTACCGAGGTTGATAGATCTCATCTTGGTGCAATCTGATTCCTACAATGAATATACTACAGCCAACATACACCTCAGGATTTTGAATGGCTAGGAGACTGAGTTATGGTGTAGTCAAACTATAACACACTCAAGGTGAATTGTCGATGTACCTCAGGTCAAAGAACTGACACATAGCTGCAGCATCGAGCTAGTCATCGATGAGAAGGTAGATTTCCTTATGACTGCTCGAGGTGGTCATGCTCAGTACTCTCGTTCTCAATGAATACCTGTACTCTCACTCTGGTGTCTCCACATCGTAGACTCAAGACACATCTACCTTAAAAAAGTGATCGTACACCAAACTTCCGGATCGATCATCATCTTTGTGATGATCCTATGGTCAGGAGCTGTTTATGAGTTAGTTATGTAAATTCATACCTTAAATTTTCAACTCTTGAAAATATGAATTAAGATTCCTACTAACTCAAAAGATGTATCACAGACATAATGGACACAATGTGATAGTAGAATAATCTTTTTATTCATTTATAGTCAAAATTATAAATTTGCCCTTACATTTCTATAGGAATGTATCAGCCAATCTGGCATCTAGGGCACACATCTAACAAACTCCCACTTGACCTAATACCAATTGGCTACATATCTAAGTCTCATCTTCTCAAGGTGGGCTTCGATCTTCTGCTGGCCTAATGGCTTTGTCAGTGAGTCTGCCACATTGTCTATGGAGTTGACTCTCTTAACCTCGACATAACCTTTTTTGAGGTAATCACGGATCAGATGGAATCGCCGCTTGATATGCTTGGATTTCTGATGAGACCTTGGCTCCTTAGCTAGGGCTATGGCACCATTATTATCACAGTAAAGAGGGATGGCATCCAATGACATCACTCCAAGCTCTGCGGCAAACTTCTTGTACCAGAATACCTCCTTTGCATCTTCCGATGCAGCAATATACTCTGCCTCCATGATGGAATCAGCAATCACTGTCTGCTTGGAACTCTTCCAGCTAACTGCACCACCACTGCAAATGAACAGACTCCTAGATGTTGACTTTCGATCATCTATATCAGATATAAAGTCTGAGTCTGTAAATCTCTGAACCTGGAGTTCTCCATTTCCAAAGACTAGAAACATATCCTTAGTCCTTCTCAAGTACTTAAGGATACATTTTACAGAAGTCCAGTGCTTTTCGCCTGGATTCGACTGATATCTGCTTGTGACACTCACAGCATGGGCTATATCAGATCGTGTACATAGCATGGCATACATGAGGCTCCCTATTGTGGAAGCATAAGAGATCTTGCTCATGCGTTCAATCTCTTCAGGTGTGCTAGGGCACATCTTCTTGAAGAGATGAATGTCATGTCTAAAAGGTACTAAACCTCTTTTGGAGTTTTTTATGCTAAACCTTTTTAGCACCTCCTCTATGTACATCTTCTGTGAAAGTCCCAGCATCCTATTTGGTCTATCTCTATAGACCTTAATACCCAGTATAAAGGATGCCTCTCCTAGATCTTTCATAGAGAACTTCTTAGACAACCATAATTTGACTGAGGTCAACATGAAAATATCATTCCCAATCAGGAGGATGCATCTACATACAGTACGAGGAAGACAACTGCGCTTCCACTGACCTTCTTGAACACACATGGTTCCTCCTCGTTCTTGATAAAACCAAACATTTTGATCACATCATTGAAACGAGTATTCTAACTCTGAGATGCTTGCTTAAGTCCATAAATGGATCTTTGCAGCTTGCAGATCTTGTGATCATCATCACTGGATGTGAAACTAAGCGACTGTTCCATATAGATATCTTCCTCAAGATATCCATTTAAGAATGCCATTTTCACATCCATCTATCATATTTTATAATCGAAATAGGCTGCAAAAGCAAGCAATGTGCGGATGGATTTTAGCATGGCTACGGATGAAAAGGTATCCTGATAATCAATGCCTTCATGCTGACTATAACCTTTCACTACGAGCCTAGCCTTGAATGTCTCCACATTTTCATTTGCACCTATCTTTCTCTTGAAGATCCATTTACACCTAATAGGTACAATACCTTCAGGTGGATTTACCAAGGTCCAGACTTAGTTTGAGTACATCGAGTCAATTTCTGATCTCATTGCCTCTAACCATATCTCGGAGTCGATATCTGATATCACCTTGTTATAGGTCTCGGGTCATCATCATGAGCTCCATTTTTTATGAGAAATATTTTCTCTTCTTCCTCTTGTATAGTACCTAAGTACCTTTCAGGAGGACGGAAAATCTTAGTCGATCTACGAGGTGGAAGAGGTTGTGTTAGGACTGGTTCTAATTGATTGGGTTCCTCAGGTTATTTAGCTCGTTGCTCTTGGGAGACATTCTCCTTGAGCTTAATTATTCTTCCGATGCCACCATCTTGAATAAATTATTTTTCAAAAAAAATAGCATGTCGATTTACAATCACATTATGGTCTTCCGGAATATAGAAATAGTATCCTAATGACTCTTTAGGATATCCTATGAACCGAGCTCTGAAAGACCTGAACTCTAACTTGTCTTGACATGAGCCGGACAACCCCAAATTCTGAGATGACTTAGACTTGGCTTCTTACCATGCCATATCTTATACGGTATGGTAGGAATGGTTTTAGAGAGAATCCTATTCAATACATATATTACTATCATGAGATAATGTCCCCAAAGAAACTCAGGGAGGTTCGTGAAGCTTATCATGGAACGGACCATATCTAATAGGGTCCGGTTCCTCCGTTCTGAAATCTCGTTGAGTTGTGGTGTTCCAAATGGAGTCCATTGAGAGACTATGCCATTGTCCTTAAGATAGTCTCGGAACTCCCGACTAAGATATTCACCTCCTCGATCTGATCGAAGAACCTTAATGGATTTTTTTATTTGTTTTTCTACCTCATGTCTGAATTCTTTGAATTTTTCAAAAGCTTCAGACTTGTGTTTCATTAGAAACACATATCCGTACCTAGACATATCATCGATGAAGGTAATGAAGTAGATATAGTTGCCTCTAGCTGGCACATCAAATGGACCGCATACATCTGTATGTACTAGGGCAAGTAGGTCTGGGGCCCTTTTCTCATGTCCTGTAAAAGGGAGCTTGGTCATTTTGCCTTGAAGGCATGATTCACAAACTGGATATGACTCGGAAGTCAACAAACTCAATAGTCCGGATTTCTCTAATTTGTTAACCCTGTCTTCTGCTATATGACCTAGCCTTAGGTGCCATAGATACCTATCATTTAGACTCTCTAGGCCTTTTAATTCTCATGGCATTCATATTTTGCTCGATATGAAATACAGATACATCAATATGTAGCTGATAGAGGTCATTAATAAGAAAATTATTTACAACTTTATTATTTTTATAAATTATATTACAATGGTTCTTATGAAAGCTAATCACATAGCCTTCTTATGCTAAACATGAAACAAAAATTAAATTCCTGCTTGCTGCAGGCACATAATAACAATCTCTAAGAACTAAATCTAATCCTAACGATAATTACAGAGGATAGGTTCCCACGGCCATAGCAGCAACTCTTGCTCTGTTCCCGATGCGTAGGATCATATCTCCATCCCTCAGCCTCCTACTCTCCTCAAGACCCTGCATAGAAGTACACAAATGAGCACTAGAACCAGAGTCAAGTACCTAACTAGATGCAGAGGAAACCGTAAGATTAGATTCTATAACGAGCATTCCTCCAGAAGAACCATCCTTCTTGTTCTTCAGGGTGGCCAGGTATTGAGGACAGTTCCGCTTCCAATGGCCGTTTGAATTGCAGTGAAAATATTTTTCTTTTTCAGCAGCCTTCTTCTTCAGTTCCGTCTTCTTCTTCTTTCTATCCACCTTTTGCTTCTTTGCAGACTTCTTCTTTTCAAAAGATTTTCTCTTGGAAGAAGTCCACTCCACAGTAAGGACTGAGCCTTTTGAACCCTTCAAAGAAAGCTCAGCCGTAACCAACATGTTCATTAACTCAGCCAAGGTACACTGCATCTTATGCATATGGAAGTTCATGATGAACTGACCATATGCATCAGACAAGGACTGAAAGATCACATCAATCTAAAAATTTCTATCTAAGATGATACCGAGCTTCTCAAGCTCCTCAAGGTCCTTGATCATTGTCAAACAATGATCTTGGACTGACTGTCCATCACGCATTTTAGCCTTAAAAAGTCTTTGGCAGACATGATACTTGGCTGCGCGACTTTGTTCACCAAACAACTCTTATAGGTGAGCCAACATTTGGCAGGTAGTCATAATGTTCTCATGCTGGCGCTGCAAGTCATCAGACATGGCACCCAACATGTAGTACCTGGCTTTGTTATTGTCATCCATTTACTTTTTCAGAGATGCTCTCTATTCAGCAGTCGGACGTGCTGGTATGGCAGGTGGGTCCTGGTCCAAGACATGAGTCAGTTTTTGAAATTCAGAATAATTCTGTAGTTTCTCAACCAGTCCTTGAAATTAGGTCCAGTCAATCTGTGGGTGTCTAGTGCTTTGGTCAGGGGGTTGGATGCAGACATATTTTCTGTAGAGAGTTAAAAGTTTCTAGTTAGATTTTGTAATCAGACTTAATCAATTTGTTTAAGGGTTTCATTTTTAAATAAATTAGGCTCTCACTATTTTCTCAGATCCCTACCCTCCCTAGGTAGAGATGTGAAAATCTCTGTGATTTGTGATTTTTAATGGGTGGTGCGGTCTCACCGACTGGCTCATCACCTCACCTAACAGTTATTGGTGATGGATCAACCGATGAGTGGACAACTCTTGTCCAATGATTCTTTAATCATGGTGCACCCAAAACTTGGTCTCTAATTCATGAAGCTCACCGTGCCTGGAATATTGCTCCATCCTTAGTTAAGTCAGACCCATCATTTGCACGAACTAGATTTCTGATTGGGTCCCTCACCGTATCCAGAATATTAAGCATAACCCATCCTCTAATCCGTAGCATCCAATGCCTAATGGACATGATTGCATCTTTTCGGTGCAACTGAGCCACTGTAACCAGCCGAGAACAATCAACCTCGAAAAGGGCCCGCACATCCACAATGGTGGAAGTCTTAGACTTAATATTTTCTTAAGAAGATTTGATTTAGGTCTCATTAAACTTGACTTGACATAGTCATAACAATTATGACTAACCTAGTGGCATGGGTTAGCTCGAATTGTTAGCCACCTCAAATCAGAACTAGGTCGATACATATGGCCAGGTAAGTGAGACCGGTGGAAGGAATATGCCATTAACTTGACAAGAACGCATTCGAGTCGAGTAGCTCCCAATTAAAAATCAGTCGATCGCATCTGCCCAACTTACCTTAGATACCAAATTATCGAACCGAACCAATTGGGTTAGCCTACAATCCAACCTCTAACCACTGAGCCAAATTAGGTCTTAACTTGATCGAGTCACATATGAATGTGATTCAACCTTGACCTAGACTTAATCCTATTAGGCTGGTCAATTATTAGCTTTCATGATCCCATCTAACTAACTTTGATTCGGTTTGATCAACCGCTAGACCTAATTGAGTTACCCAAGTTCGAACTCAATTTTATGAAAATGGTTTAGATCTGAAATTCTCAATTTTAGACCTAATTTGATTTCATAGGTTAATTCATTAATTAAGTCTTAGGTTCATAAACAAAACATGTAAAATAAATCTTAAGGTTTCAGGATCTAAGATTTTGCAGAAAAGTAAATTTTGATTTTTGATTAAGGATGAACGCACAGCACCCCTACACGCCATAAAACACCCCATTGAATGGGAGGAGAGGGTCTTAAATCCTACTTTATTCTTATGACCGGATGACCATGAAGAACATCTTAATCAGAAATATTAATTTAACTACAAAACTAGTTAGATCTAAGTTACATATTACATATATAATTTCAGATCTAACTTATACATGCTTTGCATACATCTCATGTATTAAAATCTGATCTAATTAGCATGCTTTCATATCTGATACATCACATATAACACCTGAAAAATAAGATTTAAATTGAACTATTCAATATGAAATCTATTCTACACAGTTATTAGAATAATTCTACAACTAGTCTAGACATGCAATAGATCAATCTTATAAATTAATTAAATTTTATTTTTTATTTTTGATCTGAATATAATATTTATAATATTAAAAAATCAAAGAATAAATTAGATCTAATTTATATTTTAATCACATTAAAATATAAAACTATAAGACTATTCATAGATTAAACTACTAGTCTAGTCATGCATCTCATACATGTTAGATCTACTTAGATTTAATTTTAAATTTTTTTGATTTTAGATCCTATCACATCTGATGTGACATCTAAAATTTATTAATATCAAATAAATAAAAATAAAAATTAGATCTAAATTAGATCTAAAATAGAGTCATCAACCTGGCTTGTTATCAATTGAAGAAAAATCGACTTTTTTCTTGTAGGATCTTCCAGATCTAATGAGATCTGAGATGAAATATTTAAAAAAAATTATTCTATATATTTCAAATCTAATATTATAGATCTAATTTTATTATCTGATATTAAATCTAAAATTAAATCTAAAATCATGAGGAATAGAGAAATACCACTAGGTAACTAGATTACCCTATAGATGATCGCAGCAATGCCCGAGGTTCTAAAATAGCCATGCAGTCATCTGGCCTCTACCGATATCCACTCAAGTAGGATCTGATCATCTTCTCCTCGCAAATCTTTGCTCCAAAAATTAATCTGGATCTGATCTGGAAGATCTTCAAAAATCTTTGAAGCTGGAGAGCAGCTTCTTGACAATCTCTGCAGCCTTCTAATCAGGAAGCCACCACATCTTGGACAAGCACCAGATGGACGCCCAACCTATTGGACATCAAGAGGGAGGAGAGGAGCAGAGGGGAATGGAGAAGTAGAGAGGATTTAGGTTTTTTGGTTATTGAGCAGAGTCTCTAACCCCTAGGCGCAGACAGGGTTTAAATAGATCCTGTGCGCCATGCAGTGCCACATCATTCGATCAATCAAAAAATTTCAATTAATTTTGAAAAAAATTTGATTGTGGAGTGATGTCATCTGATCATATCAGAAATCCCACAATCCTCCTACTATTGGTGCCAACACTAGATAAACACAGTGAGATTGCGCCCCACAGTCCAAGTTGATCAAGGATCAGAGTCTCATCTCATGGGACTCTATCCTTATCCACTTGGGCACACGCCATATTGATTATGGCCCACTTTGAGGTCAATTTAGCAGGTGGACACTCATAAAAATCTTCAATGTCTCTTGCAAGTGGCCTTCAGTCCAAGGTCCATGGGTCAACGTTTGATCAATGTCCTAAAACGAAAATGGCAGGTGACAGAAATTAATAGGTGTTTCTTAAACTCATCTCATAAATTAAGATAAGTCCTTTCTGAACTAGACTGGCTCTGTCAGACTGGAAAACCTTCTCAAGGTTCTCTGGATGAGCCAAATCACATTTGGCTCAGTCGAGATAGAAAAGATTATACGAGGAGAAAGTTAGGCTCAATCGTGTGCTAGCATGATTTTCTTGAACATAATTAGATCTAATCCAAATCAATCGAACTGGCTAGCTCAATTATGACATCTAGACCCTAACTCTTATTGTGTGATCCAGTTAGGTTCATTTCGTATGGTAATGAGACATGTGTGATCTCATCATCGACATCATGGAAACTCCTTTCGATGGATCAGAACTCTTCTGATTCAGACAATTAGAATGATCGATCATCAAGATCATTCTAATTGCTCCCAAAATCCATCAGTGACACCTAGCAGTATATGGTGGTAACCCATTAGAAATGAAGATGAACCTCTCGATTCAGCTACCTGTTGATGGAGTTCCTCTATCATGAGTCCCAACTGAATTAGGGTTAAGGTGAACTCGTCAAACCCACATCAGTCATATGAATCAATCATCGATCCAAATCCGATGTGAAACCTTAATGGAAAATCTTTTCCATTATTTCACTTTGCCATAGCCATGGGCTTAAGGACTTAATCTTTCGATCATCATAGGACTACTCCTCTTATCTACCGAGGTTGATAGATCCCATCTTGGTGCAATCTGGTTCCTATAATGAATATGCTACAGCCAACATACACCTCAGGATTTCCAATGGCTAGGAGACGAGTTATGGTGTAGTCAAACTATAACACACTCAAGGTAAACTATCGATTACCTAGGTCAAAGAACTAGATACACACTGCAGCATCGAGCTAGTCATCGACAGAAGGTAGATTTCTTATGACTGCTCGAGATGGTCACACTCAGTACTTTGTTCTTAATAAATATCTGTACTCTCGCTTGGTATCTTCACACCGTAGATCAAGACATATCTACCCTAAGAAAGCGATCGTACACCAACCTTCCAGATCGATCATCATCCTCGTGATGATCCTATGGTCAGGAGCTTTTATGAGTTATGTAAATTCATACCTTAAATTTTCAACTCTTAAAAATATGAATTAACATTTTACTAACTCAAAGGATGTATACAGACATAATGTACACAATGTGATAGTATAATAATCCTTTGTTCATTTATAGTCAAAATTATAAATTTGCCCTTATATTTGTATAGGAATGTGTCAGCCAATCTAGCATCTAGGGCACACATCTAACACATTAACTTCATAAACTCATTTTGAATTTCATGGCTTTCAGTCACTTATGGAGTCAGACCTCTGTATTGCATCCATTTAGGAGATCAGATCCTCGTTCTCATCGAGTTCAATAGGATCTCCATCTCGAATCAAAAAATCATAGTATCTGTCTGATGGACGCGATACTCTATCGGATCTCCTTAATGGTGCATTATTAATAGTTTTGGATTTGACTCAATCAAATCAGATTCTGTGGGTTCACTAGATTATGTCTGTTCTTCTATCTATCGAACTTCATCAAGCTCGATTTTAGAAGCACTAATTTTTTTACTAAATTTTTTTTTTCTAAAAAGTATGCTTTATTGCTCATGAATACTTTCTATTCATCAGCAAGGTAGAAGTAATATCCCTTGATTTCTTAGGATACCCTGTGAAGATACATTTGTTAGACCTAGATCCTAGTTTGTCTGTTTTTAAATATCTGATATAAGCCGATACCCCCAAATCCTAAGATATGATTTATATCCAGTCCATATCTCATATGGCATTTATTCGCAGACTTAGTTGGAACTCTATAAGTAATAGCAAGTTAACTCGAGCGCATATTTTCAAAAAGAGATTGGCATACTCGAAAACCTCATCATGGACCGAACCATGTCCAACAAGGTTCGATTCCTTCTTTCTGAGACATCATTATGCTGTGGCATTTCAGGAGAGTCAATTATGAGAGAATCCTATTCTCTTCTAGATATGACAAAAATTTATCGAAAAGATATTCATCTCCTCGATCAGATCGAAGAGCTTTAATGCTCTTTTCAGTTTGATTTTCTACCTCACTATGGAATCGTTTGAGCATTTCAAACGATTCTGACTTGTTCTTCATCAAGTAGATGTATCCATATTTAGATAGGTGGTTTGTGAACATATAAAGTATTGATGTCCTCCTTTCGCACTTGTGCTCATCGATTCACATACATCAGTACGTACGAGATCTAGAACATCACTAGCTCATTCATTTTTTTCAGTAAAAGGTGGTTTGGTCATCTTTTCAAGTAGACAAGATTCACATGTTGGCAATGATTCACAATTATTATTCTTAAGGATTCTCTCTCGGATTAACCTATTTATCATGTTTTATTAATACGACCTAGTTTACCATACCAAATGTAGCATCCGAGTCATCATCTATCTAGGTATTTTCTTGATGTGTACATTAATTAGGTCGTGATACAACATAAATTTTATTATTCAATTATCCATGCATTATAGTTGATGGGAAAGAAATCTATTTTTGTGGATAATCAAGATTGCATCTAAAATTTTCTATATATTTAACTAAATAAAGATCAAATCTTTATCTGAATTATAGTGGAATAGAGATCAAATCTTCAAAATTTAGATTCAACCTTCGTGTAGGCTTGGAACTGCAGGCCCTCTACTTTGTGCGCATGTCAGGCACTATAGAAAAATGGGTTGAAGCTTTGGATTGATGCACCTTCATAAGGCCACCAAGAAAGAAAAGAGAGGTGCTGGTGTGATGCTTCACACCAGCAAAGGAATGCCCAAGGAAGGCCCACGCCAAAAGGAGGGGCGGCAAGGATGAGGACATGCCAAAGGGTTGATGCTGCTAAGCTCTCATGCCTCTCTCTCTCTCTCTTTCTCACAATTTGGTTGCTATGCATTCATAGGTAGAGATCCTCTCTATTTATAGATAATTTTATGACCTAATAAGAATAAGACTCTTAATTCAATCATACTTTGAATCAGTCCACAACTTATTAAAAAAAGATTCCTACATGAGAAAAGATTAGCGCCTTATATGGTGCCTACTTTACACCCATGCCCACACCTATGTGGGATGCCCTATAACTAACACCATATCAGGTGCTGGTCGGTCATGAAGGTGAGAGAGTCTCGTGAAAATAGGTTCTAAGGATCTCATCCAAAATTGGTTCAATTCGAATCCAATTCGAAGCTAAATCGAAATAATTTTGAAAGGCTGTCAATCCTAAACTGTTTAGGACTTTAGGACCAAGTCTAACTTAAAATTTTAAATTCAATTAAGTTTAATTAAATCAGATCTAATTTAAAATTAATTAGTACTTAAATCTAATCTCTCATTAGTCTCGTTGAATCATAGATCAAAAATTATTCATCATCGAGATTGAATCTGAACCTCATGTGTAGTGTTTGCTAGACATAGTTAACTCTTCAATCCTATTTGATCCATAACTTAATTCTCAATCAAATTAGTTTATACGTTCAATCAAGTCAAATACTTTCAAATTGGACATATAAATATAGGTCAGTATTTTTCTACATCGTTTGACTTGTGCACGTGACTCTATAGGTTCAAACACTAAGTCAGTGGCATAGAAATCATTTTCTGTACTAATCGAAGTTACCATCTAGCAATGGTTTTCGATATTTGGATGGTCGAATAATCGCAAAGAAATATTCCAGAACCTATGCATATGGTCACCATACAATTATTCTTTTGACCTTGAATGCTCTAGGATGATCTCGGATTAACTATCAACCTTGAGTGTTTCATTCATATTATATTTCGACCTTTGAAATCTATCTCATAGATTATCCTAATCAAGATTTTACTAAATGAAATACAACGATATATCAGCTCCTATAATCCAGGGAGGTCAATCCCATCTTGATCCACACACAAACTTCACAAGTACTTGATTATACCCAGTAGCTTTCCATCACTACATTAGAATTTCAGATAGTCCGGTATCAAAGCACAATGAGTTACTTGTAAGTCACTATGGTGATCTCAGGTCTAAGGGACACTTATGCCTATATGCTTTGCGAGTGGCTCTTGACAGTAGAACACTTAGTAGGTGAGTCACTTATTCCATGACGATGTACTTCTAAATCTCATCTGTATGCCATACCAGTGTTACCACACTCTTTGTTAAGAGGACAACCAATCCATATGGCACACAACGATCTCGATAAACATCATCATCCCATAATAATGTATCATTTGATCACGAACATGTTTAAGAACTATACGATAAATCTTCTCTTTATCGATTACTAATATAGTTTTAAGGACTTCATCACAACATAAGAGTTCTACAACAAAGATGCAACTTTGTTATGAATAATGTCAAAATAATTTTATTTATCAATCAATAATTCATATATAAAAAAACTCAATCGTCATACGACTGATTTTAGGATACATTTTCAACAACTCTCACTTGGACTAAAGTCAATCGAGGTAGTGTCTTATATCCTTCTTCTATTTAAAATCATCGAACTCTTTAATTTTAAGAGCTTTAGTGATGGGGTCAGCTAGGTTCTTTTTCTGTTGATCTTCTGAAGTTTAACATCACCTCGGTCCACGATCTCTCATATCAGATGATAGCGGTAGAGAATATGTTTGGTGTGCTGGTGTGATTTTGGTTCTTTCATTTGAGCTATGGCTCTACAGCTGTCACAATACAGCAAGATAGAGCCATCAATAGAAGGTGTAATCTCAGTTCAGTGATGAATTTTTGCAACCACACCATCTTCTTTGAGCATCTGATGCAGTAATGTATTATGCTTTCATATAGAATCGATCAAAGTATGTTGCTTGAAACTCTTCCAGCAAACAGCTTCTCTTTTTAAAGTAATATATAGCCCGACATATTTTATTGTCATCACTATCTGATTGAAAACTGAATCAGCATATCCCATAAGTTTAGATCAGTGTCTCCATAGATAAGCCATTGGTCTTTAGTATTTTTCAAATACTTAAGAATATTTTCATAACCTTCAATGATTTTCATCCAGATAAGACTGATGCCTACTTATACCCCTAGTGAATAGGCCACATCCAACCTCGTACATGTCATGGCTATTGAAATTTGAGGTTTGGAGCATGCATATGTGTTTAAATTTTTTTTTTCTAAACACGTAGTGGAATACAAGATTAAATATTTTAATTTGAATTATGCATACTAAAAATAAAATCACAAGGATCTAGTTCATGTACTAAAATTGACATGTACTGAATTCAATTGTGATCAAATCACATATCGATTTCTCAATCTTTTCTTTAAATTTGATCTAGAAGAGAAGAGATTTTTTTTGAGCCGAACAAGTATCCGGTCTCTACGGATATCTACTTGGGATCAGTTTGGAACATCCTCTTCAAGTTGAATTATTTTCTCTAAAAAATTCAGCCTGTTGAATCTGATCGAAACTGAATCATGATCAACACTTGATCTCTTTCTTTAATTTCTTCTTCTCTTTTTCTTTTACTTTTTCTCTTGCTTTGTGTTGCTACCAAACACCAAGAACCAACAACAAGTGGATGCCCAACATCCCTTGGGCATGATGAAGAAGAGACGCCTAAGTGGTGGGACATGAGGAGTCCAAGGAGAGAGGAAAAGGGAGAGGAAGAGAGGCGTGGAGGGATCTCTAAGAGGCATGGGGCTTACTATTGGATCTCTAAGGATCTTAGGGGAGATCCCTTTAAATAGGCATGAGGATTGAATTCTATTTAATCTCATAATACAAGTCCTACTTGCATTGGGTTTCCTAAAACTTAAGTTATTAACTTAATTAGAATCCTATTAGGTGCCAACTCTTGGAGCTCTTGCACCCATTATTTCAAACCTCTTTTGCACCAAGGGATGCCCCATATGAGATCAATAAGCCCTCTAATTATGGACACGTCCAACTTGATCAAATCAAAGTGGCGTCCAAGAATAACTATCAGAAATTAATTAAGGACTTGTATTCTTAATTCATAATGATCCAAATTCTTAGACACCCAATAATTGAAGTCTAATGAATTTAATTCATTTAAGTTATTAGCAGGTAATTAAATTTAAATTATCTTATCAAATAAGAATCTAAAAAAAGAAGAAATTGGATCCAACCATATGTTAGCAAGGTTATCTTGAACCCAATCAGATTTTCTAAACCCAGTTGATACTTCAAAGCTCAATTGTTAATTCTAGGCCTATCTCTTTGTTGTGTGACCATAGGTTCAATTCTATCTGGTAGTAAGATATACAATGATCTCTATCAAAGTATCATTGAAACTCTTTTCAATGGGGTTGGAATAATTTCACTCTACTTCATCAAAGATTATCGATCCAGAACACCTTAGTGAGCTCTCACAATCTATAGTGATATCTAGCAGTATGTAGTGGCAACCTAGTAAAACTAAAATAACCTCTAAGTGTAGTTAACGTGTGATTTAGTTTCTTTATCATGAGTTTCGATTAGATGATAGATCATGGATAAATCGTCAAACCTCAACATCAGTCATATGATAGATTTGATCAGCTCCAGTTCAAATATGATTCTTTTGGAAACTCTTTTCCATCAATACACTCTATGACTATAGATTTCGGACTTAGTCTCTTAAATCTCATAGATACTTTTTCTACCAAGATCGATAGATCTATCTTGATGTACACCCTACTTCTACAGTAGATCAACTATCGTCAATATCCACTACAAGGGCTCATTGAGATCGATATTATGTGTCAATTAAATTCTAGCACCCTCACTGCGAGCAGCAGTGTCATCTTAGGTCAAGGATCAACACATAACTACAGCATCGGAACGATCACTAACAATCGAGTAAAAATCTAAGTGATCTCTCATACAGTCACGCTCAGTACTTGTTATTCCTAACAACTATCCCACTCATCGTCTAGTATCTTTATTATAGACTAAAAACTCATCTACCCTGAAGGAAACGATCTGTACGTTGGTCTATCCAGATCGATCACCATTCTCATGATAATCTTATGATCGAGAGTATTTAAGAATTAAATACATGTCTCTAATTCTCAACACTTTGAGAATATATATCAAATGTTAATTCCATGGATGATTCAAAGACACATCACACTTGAATGAAAAATAAACTTATCTTTTATTGATCATATCAATATTTAAGTACAAAATTATGTTCTAGATTGATACAATGTGTCAGCCATATTGGCTTCTATGACATACATCTAATAATCTTCTACTTAGATTAAAGTCATTTGGCTTACAAATCTAAGTCCCAAATCTTTTCAAGGTGGACTTTCATTTTCGATTAGCTACTGCTTTGTCAGTGGGTCTGTCACATTGTCTGTGGATCTACTCTTCGCACCTTGATATGTTTCTTTTCGACGTAGTCGTGTATGATATGATCCACCACTTGATATGCTTTGATTTTGATGAGACCTCAAGCTCTTTGGCAAGTGCTATGCATTTGATTGTCATAATCTCAAGTTTCGTGACAAACTTCTTGAATCAGAAGCCTTCCTTTGCAGTATTTAAAGCAGCGATATACTCAGCCTCTGTGGTCGAATCTACTATGATGGGTTATTTAGAACTCCTCCAGCTAACTGCATCATCATTGCAAACGAACACATATCCTGATATAGACTTTCTATCATCAGGATCAGACATGAAGTTTGAGTCAGTATACCTCTCGACTCGCAACTCAGATCTCCTCCAAAGATTAAGAATAATCCTTAGTCTTTCTTAAGTACTTAAGAATGTTCTTCGCACCTATCAGTGCTCCTCATTTGGATTCGACTGATACCTGCTCGTGACACTCACAATATGGACAATATCAGGTCGAGTACATAGCATGACATATATGAGGCTTCCTACGGTCGAGACATAAGGAATCCTACTCATGCATTGTATTTTCTCAGATGTGGTCGAATACATCATCTTGAAAAGACTGATACCATATCTAAGAGTAAAAGTCTTCTTTTGGAGTTTTCCATGCTGAACCTCTTTGGTACTTTTTCTATGTTTAGCTTTTGTGATAGGCCTAGCATCCGTTAAGATCTATCCCTATAGATCTTTATTCTGAGAATATAGGATGCTTCCCCTGGATCTTTCATGAAGAATTTTTTGGATAACTATCTTTTAACCATGGTTAGCATGGAATATCATTCCCAATGAAGAGAATATCATCCACGTACAATATGAAGAATGTTATCGCACTCCCATTGATCTTTTTATATATACATGATTCCTCTTCATTTTTGATGAAATCAAATGATTTGATCACTTCATCAAAATGATGGTTCCAACTCCGAGAAGCTTGCTTTAATCTGTATATGGATTTTTGTAGCTTGCAAACTCTGTGATCATCATCACTAGATGTGAAATTCAAAAACTGCTCCATGTAGATATCTTCCTCAAGATATCCATTCAGGAAGGCAGTTTTCACATCCATTTACTAGATTTCATAATCATAGTAAGCTGCAACAGCAAGCAGTGTGTGGATGGATTTCAGCATGGCTACGGACGAAAAAATTTTTTGATAGTCAATGCCCTCGCACTAACTATAATTTTTAGCCACAAGCCTAGCTTTATAGGTTTTATCTACCATCACATCTATCTTCCTTTTGTAGATTTATTTACACTCAATGGATATAATACCCTCAGATAGAACTACTAAGGTCCAGATTTAGTTCGAGTGTATCGAGTCAATTTATGACTTTATAGTATCTAACCATTTCTCAAAATCAATGTCAGACATCATCTCGTCAAAGATGGTAGGATCATCACTATGACCCCTATCTCCTATAAGGAATATTCTTTTACTTCCTCCGTGAGCATACCCATATCCCTTTCAGGAGGTCGGGAGATCCTACTAGATCTAGAGGGTGGTTGAGGAACATCTACTACTGGCTCATGGATAATGGATTCCTAAGGATCTATAGCTCTTTGCTCTTCAGAGAGCTTCTCTTCGAGCTCAACTAACCTCCCACTACCACCATTCTGGATAAACTATTTTTTAAAAAATGATGTTCGACTCACAATCATATTATGGTCTTATGGAA